>NC_141321.1:17074008-17139008 GCF_037954235.1 Aulostomus chinensis
CCATATTTCCACTTAAACAGAGATCATCGATTATTGAGGCAGTCCAGGGCACATCTAGAGTCCCCCTCATAGCAGAGTAGGGCTGAATGTGGCCCAGACCACCACTAAATGTGCTCACAGTCATCGGATCTCACACCTGTACTTAAAGATGTCCACCTGTGATGGGATCACGCAGGACATATCTAAATGTCAGGTTTGAAAAAGCTCTAATTGCCTTCCCAAGGGTGAAGAGTGTGAGGTGAGAGATACTGTGATTGATATCGTTACTGTCTGAGATGTACATTTTAGGGCAGAACCTCCCAGCCCTAACAGTAATAAACTGGTTTCTTGTGCAATTACACAGACAAGGTCAGAGCTCTCGTGCCTTAGCTGCCTCATCAGTAGATTATAAAAAAAAGGAACAACTTTTTTTTCATAAATCTTTCTAACGCACAGATGGAGAGGTGCCGACCGCACAGCAGGAGGGGGGACTCTGGTTTAACATCAGTCCACCTATACCTGCCCACAGGGATGAGGAGAGCAGCCATCGGCCAGGTCCTACTACACGATTACTATGTTTTCAACGCAAGAAAATTAGAGTAAGGTTGAATATGAGGTGGAAAATTACCTTTTTAAAATGTGCACTACATGCTACAGGTCAATAAATGTTTCAGTTCACCTGCCTCTTCCTATCAAATCATTAATTTGCATCTAAAATCTCCCAGCTTCTCCTATATATTTCCTGAATTTTGGCTTGTAGCTGCGGCTATTTTCCCTCCCTGGTTGACTATCAAACGCATGGGATTTTTTTTTCTCCAAGGGTAGTGATCTTGATTTTGAAAGGATTATAAAGAATATTCAGATACTTCATGTTTAAATGTCAAAACAAGCTTATGTGGCATTAGGTTGGCTAATCTATATGACAGAGAGATGAAATGCTTCGTGGCAAGCAAGGGGAGAGAGGAGCGAAGTAGAAGGGGGGACAGATCGAGGGCGGGGTTTGGCTCAAAGAACAAAGGGAGCTACAAGGAGAGGTAGGGATGGCGCTTCAGCATTCACCCAGCCAGTGAGGCCATGAAAGGGGGTGGGGGGCAGGAAGGTCGGAGGGTAATAGAGAGCCACCGTTTACCCTCCAAACACATGTGCGCGCACACATACACACACACATACACACACATACAAACACTTTCACGTAAACTACCATCAGGTCTCCATAAATCACGAGCTGGAGTCAGAGGAGCTGCTGGTGGCCGTCCTTCCACCCTGCTGTAATGTGTCATCTCCGAGCCCAGCTAGGTGTCTCCTTTCTATCCGACTCTAGGAAACATTTATTTACATGAACATCCCTGAGAGGAGTTAAATTGGCATGGAGACAATTTTACAAGCACCCTCTGTCTTCTCCTATTTCATCCATTACAGCCCCCTGGGTTCTTCTTTTTCATTAAAGTCTCATTCAGATGCCGGCTATCATAAAGTCAGTGCAATTCACCATGACGATTTTAGAATTTAACTATGTGGAAATGAAGGTCCAGCAGCCGAGCGCACTTCATTTAAACTGAGGCAGCCTTTAAAGTAAATATTACATCTAATGCACAGACATTAACTGGAATTTATTTTGTAATTTGGATTATTTTTTTTTTTGCTTGCACTGACATTTCCTTTTCTGAGCACACTTCCTATCACGTTTGTAAATCTCTTACAGTGGTCCCTCGGGTCAATTGCAGTCTCCCCGTATGAGGGAAACTGGAGGGGGAAAAAAATATAATAATTTCCCAACAAAGCTTCAACTCTTTCCAATTATTTCCAGACAAACAGACAAAAGAAAGTCATTTCAATTGATCCTAAAAGCTATTTTGTAACAGGGGGGCTTTTGTGGTGTGTTGCCTGGTGACGCTGGTGTGCTGTGGGGGAGGGGCAGAAGCCCTGGCTTGGTCCACTGTACCAGGCTTGTCATTCATCCAAATGATGAAAAGCTTCCTGAACCTAAGCTAATGAGGAGGTCCTAGAAATTGAGGATGGGGGGGGGGGGGGGGGGAGAAAATGACCATCAAAGAGATAACATTTAGCAGGAAAAAAGGAGTTTCCTGGGCCGACTGCTGATTTAGAGGGGCAACAGGGAGTCCGTTCTAAACCAGCCCCCGACAGTGAGCTCACACAAATGGTTGTCAAGCAAATAAAAAGTGAAATTTATGGAGGGAGGTAGTGTGGAGGGTAAGATGGAAGCTTTATCCACTGGGAGGGCTATAAAGAGGCTTCAGTAATCACACCAACCATTGCATCACAGTGGTACAAGTCAGAGCTCTGTTGTAAGAGGGACTATAACACAGCAAATTAGCTCAAAAACACAAAGAAAGCATCGACATTAACAAACACTCGGGGTAGAAAAAGAAACAAATGCTTGCTACTGATCTCTCTAAAGAAAGTACTTACTTGTAGGTTTGGGCCTCAAAGAAAAAAGTCAACAAGGACTTTTATCAAAGACCTGAAACAGTCTACCGGGCCAAACTACATGAACATTTCCATTTAAAACAGAATTTGAAAGCTAATAAGACCTTTGTCCACTAAAGTGAACCAGGAAGTGGTGTGTCTACTCGGAAGTAAAAGCAGGAGCAGATATTTGTGTTTGGGCTGAAAGGAGGTGAAACTGTTACTAAAACTAGCTATACTATACTATACTATACTACACTATACTATACTATAAGACAGTCAAGGTGGTGGAAACTTAAGAGTGGTAGAAGTTGCCAAACACATACATGGACATAATGTGGACCAGGAGCATTAGCTATCTCCATGGCGATGGGAAAGGATTACACACACAAAAAGGACAAAATCAGAAAAAAGCGCACAGTGCAGCCAACCACTGGTTGAGTAGAAGATGAAGATGCCTTCCTTGTCTGTCGCCCACCCAGGGCCTTGGATTCCAAGCAACACATTAGATGAGGACGAGTTCTGACTTTGATGTCAGAGGTTCAGATGTGAATTCTCAATGAAATATCAGTGATGCTTTTACAGCAGTATAGTGGAGTCACAAGTTCAAAGCTTGTGGCTCTCACTGAAGGGTCACGGAAGGATTATGTTCATAGGCTGGGAAGGGAGAGAGTCCAGAATATGAGCAGCGCTTCCCCTCATTCATAACCTCTCAAAATGACGGCTGTAGACGTTCAAAACACTGAAACAAAAGTGTGACTTCCTTCTCTTCAAAATCAATGCTGGTCAAGAGGAAAAGCTGGGATAAAGTCTTCCGCTACACAAAGCTCAGTCACAACTGAATAATTTGACCCTGACTGAGACTGAACCTGAGCAATGACTCAGAATTGCAACATATCAAATTAATTCACAGCAGAGATTCAATCCACCAGTCTTTAATTGAAAAAAAAAAAAAAGCTGGAAATTGCTGAACAGCACTTCTGAAACTGAGTTTGTCAGATTCAACTTGAATCTCACTGGGACTATGAATATTTCATGGCAGGATTCAAAAAAATACTAAGACATAATTTCAAGGAAGTTTTATCTTATTCTTGGGAATCTGATTCATGTTGAGCTGCTGTGTGCATGGAACCTCTCTCCACATCGGCCTTAAAAGTTCAAGATCTAAACCAGGGCCCATGACCTAGGTGTCTATGCTGACCATGATGGACCTGCTAATCGTTGATCCCATTGCAGATATTGAAGCTATAAATAATTGACTGTGCTGCAGGAAATCAATACTATAAGTTCTCTGTACAAAATGTGGCCCAGTCCTCCTGTTTTCCTGCCAATATATCAAACTAGCTTAAATAAAGAGGTCATACTGATGACATTTTCCTGATCGACAATTTAAGAAAAAAATACGGACAACATAGAATTGTATCTAATAGCAGCTGACCTTTGAAACAAAAGGCCCTTTAATTGGCCTTCAAAGGTTACAACTGAGCCACACTGACTTTTTGCTTTAGCAGGTGCTAACCTCTCTACCCCACTGAGTGGAAAAGTAGTACTGGCCACAACAGCACAGCAGTATACTGTCTACACACACAGCTCTGGAATCAACAGGCTTCTGTTGGCCTTTGTCTCTTTTTTTGCAGGACATATCAAACTGAACATTCAGAAAAAAAACTCGATCGAGTGCGCCGAAGTTTACCGTGTCACTAAAGCCACTTCACAGCTTCAACTCAATACATTCTTGATGCCGCTTTTTGATTCCGCTGTGTTTCATTTGGAGGAATTAAAGGCAAAAAACAAAAATACACAGAAATAGATTGCAACATTATAATAGACACACTGTATGATTGGCATGTTGTAAATGAACCCTTGACACAATGCTGGAAATGTAATGTTGAACTACAATGACTTCAAATAAGAGATTTGGTGGCAAGCCCAAGAGGAAAAAAAAGTGAGTGGGCTGCTGGGCTGTTTCGAGCTTATTGCACTCTACAAAGCTGCTTGGAGACTCTCAGCATGAGTGCTTGTTAATGCTAAACTCAAAGGCTTCAGTCTCTAAGCAGAGCTGTAGATGAGCATCAGAAAGTTCATTAGACTCAAAGAGTGATATTAAAATATTCAAATGGCTCCACAGTCAGGGATATTAAGTACATTTACATGCACAGCAATACCCCAAAGCCTGGGATTGGACTGAAATATGATTAGGGCCATATTTCAATTACATCGTTTACATTTGTAGAGAGCGTAGATCACAACTTAATCAAATGTAAGAGGGTGTATCTTAGTTGCAATGGTTAATCAAGATTTTGTATTATGACACAAGGGGCAGCCTACAACAACTAAACAGACAAACTGTCTTCGAATAATCAAATTATTTAAGACAATTAAATCTTGAGGTAACGCAATAGACGAAAAAATCGAGCCATGTTGTGTCTGTTGGACATACATTTAAAGTGATTTTAAAAACGTGTGAGACTACAGGCATAATGGCAGATTAAAAGGGATTTCTTACACACTACAGACAATTCAATAAAGGAGGCCCAAACAGGAGAGCAGCGACTCCAGGGACTCTGGATCCCACAGAAACTTGCTTCATTGAACATGACTTTAGAAAAACACAAACACGGAGCTAGACAATCACCAAGAACCAGTTCCACTTAATGTGGCATCGAAAACAAAGAGGAAAAAATGGGGATGAAGTCGTGGCTGAAGATGGAGTGAGCAGGGTTTCTATGTTCAGCTGCCTGAGAGGAAGGTGAGTGGTCTAAAATGGAGCTAGCGTTAGCTGCTGCTACGAATCAACACAACATCTGCTGGGTGATCTCTACTCTACTTGCCTCTGCTCATTATTCCATCAATGTGTGATCACAGATCCGGGAGATGATCCTGTTTCGATCATATTTGAGCCCTCACCAAAAGGTGGTCATAAAGCTCTTCGCTGTCAGGTTAATGTGTCTGGATTGCGCAGTGTAGAGTATATGGCAACATTCCCACTCCGCTAGGGGGGCACATACCAGGGATGCTCTATGGGCAGAGAGTGCACACTAGATATTACATTGGCTGAATTGAGCGGCTCCTTTATTTTGATGAACAACTCACTTTGCAGGGGTTATGTGACGCTCAAGACGATGTGTCCACCGTTTTATAGCCACAACAATAACAACAGGGTAGGCTATGGTGGAACATATGACTCAATACTCAGCACGATAGCTTCAAGATTATTTCATTGAACCCTTCACATGACAGGATCATCAGGCAGATTATCAATTCGGATCTAGAACCAGGAACAACCCTACAGTTGTCGGTACGGGCGATTCGTAACCTGAATCAGCCCAACTGCCTCGAGTGCACCCAGCTTTAGTCGTACTATGTATCTGGTGACTTGAGTCAATGTCACAAGTGCAATGGTAGTAGAGTATCTCCTTCAAAATGTAGAAGTATAAGTCATAAAAGGAAACTTACTGGCTGCTTGGATGCGGGCCTTACGGCTCACCACCAGCCCAAAAGCATTCTGGGCCATACACTCATAGTCCCCCTCGTCAGATGAGTTGTCGGATTTGGTCTTCAGGAAGTAATGAATCAAGAGAGAGCCATTGATGAAGGTGGTGTGATGCTGGTCCTGAGTTAAAAGCAGGCCGTTATGCCTCCATTGTGTCGTTATAGGGGGGATGCCTTCCACCTGGCAGTGGAGCATGAGGGGCTGCTCCTGGACTGCAATGATGTCACTGGGCTCCATGGTGAAGGAGAGCTCTGCTTCACAAGTCACACCTGGAGAAACACACACAAAGATAACTATGTAGCTAAGCTTGAAAAGTCCTTCCCCTGATAAAAAGACACACACGAACACGCACATACACACAAACTCTAACTCAAGGTTCATTTACAGTAGCAGTCTTTTCAGCTCATGATTTTCAACAGAAAGAGTCAGTGAAATTCCATGAAAGCTCAAGGAAAACCTAATCTCTGTAAGTGGACATTGAGGTCAGATGGGGTTTTATTGTAAAAAGGAGGTAATCTTAACCATCATGTAGTTTAGAGTAGCATTCTCTGAGCTTCCTTTTTCAATGGATGCAAGAGGTGAATGCAAACAAGCATAGACTGTATCATGCCTCTTGAACTGAAGCAGGAGCGCAAAGCATTCAACCATTTTAAAAGCATTTCCTGTGAAGCCTTTTCACTTTATTACCAGCATTATTAGAAAAGTGTTTTGTTTTTTATGACAATTATGATTTCAGACTGAAGGTCCCCTTTCGGATGTAAAATGTCATCATTTCATTCTGTTGGATATTCTAAAATTAGTTTATCAATTCTAGAGTGACCTTGACCTTTGATCTTTGACCACCCAAATCTTTTCAGTTAATCCTTGAGTCTGAGTTGCCAATTTCCCCACTGTGGGATTAATGAAGGGTTTTCTTATTTGTGCCTCATTTTAAGAATTTTCTGCGAAGCAAATGGGAAGTACTGTACAAACAACTCTCTCATTCACTGATACCTGGCTCAGACACGGTTACTTTACTTCTTCTTTCACATCCTATGACATGCGTCTCAATTGTGCTCCCCCATTTGTGACCACAGAGATGAATTAGTCCCGCCCCGGTTGTTAGCATTCGGGGTGGTGCGATTCGCATTCACATGCAACCTGCTTTGTTTATGCTTCTGCGTCGCGGCAACGGCGTCGCAGCAACAGCGTCGCGACGGCGTAGACCCTGCGTGTAGCTCTCACCACAGAAACTTAAAAAAAACGTGTGCTGAACCGGAAATGATGTTCTGAGTGGACCAATCACAGTCCTTGACATTCGTATCACTGCCCTCAGCCCACCAGAAACCTCATGAATGGATGGCCTTGACTGAGCTACCTTCAGTCACAAGGGGATTCATATTCTATAGATTGAGCGCGCCCAGAACATGTGTACACTTATGTTGTACGCTTGTGCTGTACACACACACACACACACACACACACACACACACACACACACACACACATGCACTGCCTGCATCAGTTAACCGACGGCAGCAGCTTTTTCATCATGATCACTTCATCCTTGTGTTCTTACTCTTATTACCACAAAGCAGAACCGGCTCTGTTAAATGTGTTTATGGTGAAGATTTCCTATTCATAATGGTGTGAGATCTGATTTTCCATATTTGTGGTCTCTGAGGGTATATACAGAGGGAGGGGGACAATAAATAAAGGATGTAAACAGCCTAACCTGACTTGGTACTATAAAAGAGGAGCTTAGCAAGCTCTCTTGGTATCATGTTTCAGCTGCTGATGGACTAAGCACTACCAGTCTCTGCCCCAGGCCCTGGAATCTGGTGGGAGGGGGACTAGAGGAGGGCAGCGAAGGGGGGCAAAGCACAGGGGTCAAAACAGAGAACCTCCGGCTTCATCACTCAAATTCCAACAGAGAAATTCTTCTCTTAAGCTCAGTGAAGGAATTCATCCACACATTGCTCAATGAAGATCACATAGGAGCATAATGTAAAGAAACATTTCCTATTCCTTTCCTCTCCCTCCTTTCTTTATGCCCCCCCCCGCCCTCCTTTTTTCACTCAGTAAGTAAAATGGCCATGGGACCAGAGAGACATCAGTGCTACCACTTTTGAAAAACAAGGGGGTGGCAGTGGAGAAATGTTTAACCCTTCACGGGCAGGAGGTGATTCTGCTGCCTGAGCTGTTGCTCTTCAAGATGATGCTGCTTGGCCATGGAGCCAAAACCTCCCGTGGTCCAAAAAAGATCACATGTTTTCGCACAGGAAGCAGCCAGCACATTAAAACCCTGCAGCCAAGCAGCCAGTCAGTCACGCTTCATGTTTGGATCAAAAGATTGATCTTTTATGGTGCAGAAAATGTTTTTATTAAATTTAAGTCCTAAAAAAAGGCTGTAGAACAACAGAAATTTGTATTTTCAAGTTTTCAAGCCTGGCAGGCTTGAACGGTTTTAGGCTGTAAATGACGATTATTTTCAATCATTGATTAATCTGCTGATTATTTTCACAATTAATCAATAAATCACTCATTCTAAAATGTCTCTTCACAATTTCCCTAAGCTCACAACAATGTTCTCTGTTCTGTGTGCAATATATCTATATTTTATTGCTTAATAATATATTTTGTGTGGTTTAATCCCTAAACATCAGCCAGGAATAGCACAGCGCACAGTGGCAATAAATGCTTTTAAATTGGCTCTTGTCTATCCAATAGTCCAGACATCATTTTATGTCACGAATGAAAGAAAATGACAGCAATTTCTGATATTCAAGAGTCTGGGACCTTCAAGTATTTCGCATTTTTGCTTGAACAAAGACTGAAACAATTAATCAAATCAAAATATTTCCCAGAATATTGAATTTTGACAGATTATGAAGTTCAACTATAACTAGTTCATCAGCTCTGATGATTTGAGAGCTCTCAGAGTTTTCTCCATTGGTTACCACGATGTTAAATTTCCCAACGAATCAGCTGGAGAGATCGGCTGGGAACAAGGTTAAGAAACAATGTGGAAAAAGGTCCGTGGAAATCAACAGACAAATCTGGAAAGAAATGAAACGAAAGAGATAAGAGGATAAAAGAAGCAGGGGGGCAGGATAAGTTAAGATCAGGTAGAAATGTTGACGAGAGTACAGCTGTGTAAGGACACGCCTCTTCACAGAAACCCAGGCCCGCAGTCATGAATCTATATGTGCATGGGTTTTTATGGTGAGATAAGGGGATGGAGAGGGTGAGAGACAACCCTCCCATACATCTTAATGCTCCTGCCATGAAGCGAAAAGTGACACTCGCATATAGAATTACCGAAAAAGACCAAAGACAAGTGGTGTCTAAGTGTGGCTCACGCTCCAGCTTACTATTGACAGATTAGTGCGGCTGGCTGGCAGAAAGGTTTACTGCTGCAACAGTTAAGTGAGGATCATACAGCAGCTACTGACGGACAGATGTAGTTAGTCGGAGCTTAGGACACCATCAGCCTCTGTCAGGCGCCAGCGCCAGGATACAGTGTGTAACTAACACAATAGCCTGAGGAAAACATATAGATCCTATTACTATATATGGCATTCAACAAGATATTAAAAACATCATCATGTGATCACAGTCAAGCAATAAAAGAGTCAGACGTGGGAACTCGAGTCTGAGACTTGGACTTAACACACACACACACACACACGTGACTCAAGATTTGACTCCTCAGTAGACTTGAGACCTGCCTCTTACTCAGGCTTTAAAACTTATGAACGCCGTCATTAGCTCCCATCATAGTACATGCCAAGGCTACGGAAGTTAGCAAAAATGTTTAATGTTTGCACTGTTGTAACAGCAAGCTTGACGTTCATTTGCTGCTAGCTTTGTGGTACATTAGCTTAAATAGATTGGTGTTAGCTGAATATTTTTTAAAAGTTGTTGTGAATCCTGGCTTTGGCATGATGACTATAATCTATCTCCATTCACCTCCTGCTGGCTAACATGCAACCAGACATAAGTGAGGGAACTGGCAACGCTAAACATGGAGAAAAGGAAAAAAAGGTGCAAGAAACTTGAGACTTGAAACTTAAGTAAGGATGCACAATAATACAGGAACATCATCCGAATCTGCAGATGATGCTTAGTTTGAATGTATTAGTCCATTTATATTGGACTTATATTCATCATCTGATACAATAAATATATGATTTATGGGGTTTTCCAAATGATTTGGTAGTAAATATATGACTTTTCAAATTCTTGATGATGACATGTGTTCTTCAGCACCTACAAATTGTGAATATTTTTATAACCAATATCAACATGAGTCAAAATTGGCAGTAAAGTATCAGTTATTTGTAAAAACTATCCTGTATCATGCATCTCTGGATCAAACACTTGGACTAGCACTAAAAGACCTTTCAGCATCTCTAATGTCTATTTCAGCACTCGTCTTTTGCAGCTCAGTGGCCATATTGTTCACCACGCAAAACAAACAAACATTTTCACACACCCACTCACACACAAGGAGAGTTCAACTGTGGAGTCACGTTTTAGACTGAACGACTGTATCCTCTAGACCACGAGACATGTTTTATAGATCAAATACGTGTGCACGAATCAAAGAGAGTTAGCAGTATAAATGAGCTACTGAGGACAGCACCCACAGAACAATTTCTTTTTTATACAGCCTTTAGTGCCCAGCTAAAAAAAACCAACAACAATATTTATTCTCTTTCCACGGGGGCAGAATATATGCAGCACTGATAGTTCCCTCCTATAGGCTTCTTCTTGATAAATGATTAATCAATACTCTTCTATTCCAGCCACCGTAATACTCATGAGCATGTAGCCTCACATTTACCAGCATTATTAAGTTACAATTAAACTTGACAGCAATGCTGAACCCGAGTTGGCGCGATAGGAACGGCAGCTGTTGCACCATTCGCCTCTCAACGATATTCCCTCACACATTTCTATTAGCGTGATCAACCAAACGTGCAACTATGGGATTAAAACATAAAGCGATGACGTAGAAGGAGAGTCAGCGCTCGCCGGGCAGATGTATTTTCCATTTCATGCTTTCACTGGAGCTGTCACTTGTTCTTAAACATGAAAGACACAATTTAGTCAAAGCAAAGCATGACCATTTGATGAACACAAAATGTCTTATCGTGACATCTCCTGAATGATCTATTGCCTCAGAGCGCAAAGCTCTTCAGTCCGGAGATTTAATGCTGATCATCTTACTGCTTCTTTCACTCTTATCATCTCTGCTTAAATGTCATAAAAGACATGCCTTCATCCTAACTGAATCTAATCTCAGACAGAAAAGCACTTGAGAGAGCTACGCTTCTTTAATGCGATGGCTAGATTGGAGTTACATCCATCACAGAGCTTGCATTTCTCAAGTTTCTGTTCCCAAACCACTGACTCAACATGTTATGAGCCTTTATGATTCCATTGGGGGCCTTTGTGGGTCCCTGTGTGGTGCGCTTTGCAAATATCCAATACTCTCTCCTGCCTTTGAATTCAGGGGCCTCACATAGAGACAGAAACTGTCCATCACAGCGAACAAAGGAGAGAAAAAGCAAATTTGCAAAGAAGGAGAGGGACAGTCTTGACATTTAATCTGTACTAATATTCTCCACAGCAGGCAACAATCACAGTCTTTTAATCTATTCTCACAGCAATAAACTCTGTCATTCTAGCCAGACGCAGCATGTTGTGCTGCACACCCTGACCAGTCAACAACTCGCCACTGTACACGTCCCCTGATGTCCCAGGAAACGTCATGTCTTCAGAGATCAACTGGCTTAAGACTGCGAGCATCCGAGACATTTGCTGATTTAATCAACAGGCAGAACATTAACTTTGATGTGGCCTTGTGTGTGTGTGTGTGTGTGTTTTAGATAAACTGACCTCTTTCGCATCTTGAAAGGTAGTTTGATGGATTTATTTACATTAAAGTGTGTATCATAAAGCCTTTAAGGCTGCTGATTAAAATGAGTTAACATGGCTTTTTTTTTTCATCTTCTACTAAATCAGTGTTTAACTGCAAAGGTAACCAGCAGCACATTTGCAAAGGCTCAACTTCTGACACTGGGTTAATCCGATGTACAAGTCTTTGGTCCAACGACTCCTTGTCTTATAAGAGATCAGTAATTAACAACAACTCAGCACAGAATTTCTACTTCAGTGGTCAAACATGATTGACAGACGGAAAACACAACAGCAAATCTACAGCAATGCAAACACAGAACTTTCCCAATGCTCAAATTGAACATTAATAAGTACATTTTTCATGTTCTTCTCAAAAAAACGACACGGAAAAAAAATCGAGAAACTTTTTGCTGACTGCATTGCACGTGTCTTCTGCCTGTGTCAAATTAAAAAAAAAAAGAAAATACAAACAAGCAAACTAAAAAGGCCAACACTCGTTTGACTGAGTCAGGTGCTTCGATGCCTCCAGCTCTGCAGAATGATTTCTAACAACTTTTGGCTCACTAACCACAGATCCATGCAACCAAACAAAGCCCCTCCACTCGTCTTCAAACGGATATTAACTGCCAAACTAAAGTCAAGTTCGGGGTTGGTGGTCGTCAGCAGCAGCAGCAGCAGACTTATCGCTGCTTGCAGCATGCAGCAGGCTCCAGGGAGCAGCAGCAGCCTGCCAGCGGTTCCTCTACAATAAACACCTCCGCCTGCAGCTCCTCTCTGGTGTGAAGATCATGTCACTTACCGATAAAAGCGTTAAGGAGTATCCCCAAAAAACACAGAAGTAGGCTGCGGCGCCTTGAAGATGCCATTTAAACACTTTGTATATATATATATATTTATATATGTATAATATAATATATATATATATATGTATGTATGTATGTATATATATCCCAGTACTTGCAGAGAACAACGTGAAGTGAACGCGCGACGGTGGAAATAAAAAACAGATATCCAGCTCTAGTAACTACATGTTCCGAACGACACTGCTACAGTTTGGTGGCTCGCCGGGGTCGAACAAGCTCTCGCCATTTTAACCATCTATCAGGAATCTGTCAGCATCTCTCTCTCTCTCTCTCTCTCTCTCTCTCTCTTTCTCTCTCTCTCTCTCTCTCCATCCACTCCTATGAATCCCAACGACACACACACATACACACATACACACACGCTCAATGGGAACAAAAGAGCCGACTGCAGAATGCTTCGGTCCTGTAACGCACGAGGAACCTGCATGGTTGCTCATGTCAATAAACACAATACCGGTAGTAATACAAGCAGTACTGACAAGAACAGTTATAGTCCGCTTTGTAGTAGAGATAGTAGTGATCTAGTAATATCAGACAGGAGACGTGGGATGTACAATCATGTTTCCATCAACAATTTGTCCATTTGGCTGACTCTGACTTCATTCATCGTGATTTTTTTCTCTGTCAAATACACTCAAAATAAGGACATATTTTTACACGTGCCATGTTAAATATAGTCATCATTACGCCATGAGCTCATGGAAGTTGTGTGTCTGTGTTTGTGTAGAGATACAAGTTTATCTCTGTGTACGTGGCTGAGTTTATTTAGAGCTGATGGTTTGACATCATTGTGAACCCGATGTAATAAAATAACCACTTTAAACTCACTACAAAGCAGCAGCCGTTTGGTTGTATTGTAGCTCCCTCTAGTGGCCAGAATTATGAATTTCCTCCCCTTGGGGATGAATGAAGTATTCTGATATGGATTTAAGGAAACAAAAAGAAACAACACCAACAACAAAACACGAAATATATATATATATATATATATATATATATATATATATATATATATATATATATATATATATATATATATATATATATAGTCAATTTACTCCACTCAGCCTCGTCCCCCATTGCATGTCTTTGGATGGTGGGAAGAGACCGGAGTACCCGGAGAGAACCCACGCAGACACGAGGAAAACATGCAGACTCCACACAGAGAGATCCGGTGCCCGACCCGGAACCTTCTTGCGCTGAGGCCACAGTGCTAACCACTGCACCACCGTGCAGCCTCATCATGAGACATTGTTAGTAAATTGGAAATCGGAGTTGTAGATCAAGGGGCGGCACGGTGGTGCAGTGGTCAGATGAGGATGACGATACATATATGTGTGTGTGTATATATGTACATGTATACATATATATACATATATGTGTGTGTGTATATATATGTAAAACTAAAAAAAAAAAAGCAATTAATGAATAAAAACAAAGAGTTGTAGACTTGCCCTTTTTGGGGTAAATCTAAATTTCACACCAGAAAGGAGAAACAAATTTGATTTAATTATATTTTTCATCGTCCATCGTCATCTTCCGCTTATTCCTACACATTAAGGGTCGCGGGGGGGCTGGAGCCTATCCCAGCATCTACGGGCGAGAGGCGGGGTTCACCCTGGACAGGTCTCCAGTATATTTTTAAATCCCATTTATGAGCTGTTTTAGTTAGAGCGTAGTCCATGCTGCCTCACCATCAAGACCACGCAGGCCACTTGATAATGGAGCGTTCGTTTGTACTGTTTGTTTTTACTCTCAAAACCTTTGTGGGCAGACGTCTGTCTGACAGTTTAGTCCCGTTAATCAGCTTGATCTAAATTATGGTTTAAAACTTGATAACAGGAAACTATGCAGGCTGCAGTTCTGAAAGAATGAAACCTTATGATCAGACAAATTCAACTCTGTTTACATACAACACGTTCTGGGTGAATGAATGAGACTTTAAAAATATAAAGATTTCTGTCTCTGGTTTCAACAAAGACTTGACGGTCGTGGAGGAAAACTGAATTGGTTGTCACTTTAATCAAATATATTGAATCAATCAATTATCAGATCATCCTTTTGTGAGGTTCACACTTAAGTAATTAATGTTTGTCTTATAGCCTACGTGTGTAATAATTCTTCTTTTCCTCTTCTTTTTCACTCAAATCCTTGTTTCACTTTTTTTTTCTTCAACTCCCTGTTTCCACCTTTTTCTCTCCGTCTCATTGCTCCAACTATGCACTGATTTTCTCACTGCTCCTTCTTCTGCTCTCTCTACAGGCCAATGGTGCATTTACTCCTCTTCTAGGGCCCAGTAGAGTATCACACTGCTGCAATTAGATTAGAGGTGAAGTAAAAGAAGCAGCAAGATAGAACTGCTAAATCAGGGAAGAGGTGACCAAAACAGTTCGTGGCCTAATGCGCGCTGCTCCACCGAGACATCAGCACACGCTAATAAAGATACAAGAACACAACCACAAAGCACCAGCCTGGTACTGAAATGGTCCTGCAGTTACTCGAAGCCAGTTACGAACCCCCCCACCCCCTACCCTCCAAACCAAGATGATACTTAGCTAAATGAGAGCAATGACAGGATAGATGCACAAACTGGAGATGTGATATTACTCCTCTTCTCAGAAAGACAGGACACTCTCCATACAGTAACTGTCAACAACCTGAGACCCAGTACACAGAAGGACTCAGTCCAGAAACCTTAAAGGATAAAAGACCCGTGTGCTCAATGGTTCTCTAGGGATTAACTTGTAATGAAACTCAGGGTCATACTCAATGTCAACCACTCAGCCCTCATCACAGACTGATGTTGTTAAAGTAGATTAGATCCAAATTTATAGTCACTGCAGAGGTGCAGTATTTCCAGTACACTGCACAAAGATGCACATGGATGCAGTATAATGTATATGTATATGTTCCATATGTATATGTGTAATATGTATATGAAGAAAGTGCAAGATATGCAGTGAAGGTGTGTAGACCTTTCAGAGTGAGGATATACACTTGACGCTCCATGGATGATGGTACATGAACAGCACTGTGATGAACATCAGCAAGGTGACAATTTGAGGGTTAGCAGCTGTTGTAGCCTGGAGGTCCTCGAGCAGAGAGACCCGTGGTGCCTCCTAGAGGAGAGGACCAAGAACTGCTTGTGGTTGGGGTGGCCCTGTGCCTTGGTCAGTGAGTCTTTCTCAGACATTATCTCTGACAATTGGGAGTGATGATGATTCTTTGGAAACAGCACAGCTGATGCAATTGAATGCTTTCTATGGCACATGGAAAGAAGTTCTATGAAACCTGAGGAATCAGAGGGACTTTCACTGGTCTTCTCAGGAGTAAGAAATATAGATGAGCCTTCGTGAGCAGGGTAAAGTTTTTGAGAGTCCTCCTAGATTTGGATATCTGTATCTCGAGTCTAGAGACCCAGACAGTCTTCGTCCCATCAACAATGATCGTTGTCTTTCTGCAGTCCAGTAAGGACCCCTTCATGAGGACCTGCTGGACTACACTCCCTGACTATAAACTAAAAGTAAACCCTGCGTCCATCAGAGCCACACAGCTAAAATGCTGTTTGTTTATTAACCACAATAACACATAACAACAACATTACATCCCTTTTCAAGGCAGTGGTTGCAACGTGCCTCATAAAGCAATTGAGCACTGAAAGATGCCAGGAAAAATACAAAGGATGAAGTCTGGAATCTTGAATGAATATTAGGGTTACAGCTGCAATGAGCTCATCAAATTAATGACTGGAGTGAACAGCAGACTGTTCCATCCATCCATCTTTATTTCTGATTCTGAAAGTATTTCTATCATTGATGCCTTCAGTGCATTTTTTATTATGTAGAATGTTAAGAGAATTTTAACTTTGACAGCAAGTTTTGATATGGTTTTTTTTAAGTACTTTTAAATTATAAAAAAACTTGAACTAAAAAAAAAAAAAAATCTGAGTACCCCTGTAGCAGTGATTTGGATGTCCTCTACAGGTTCAGAGAGTGCGTGATTCATGGACATGGCTTCCATCAAGGTACACAAGAGCTTCTCTTCAAGTAAAAAAAAATAACAATTTGGATTGAAGAGTTTATACCTGTCTGAAATGTCACTGACAGCGAAAACTGACTGACGATTGATAAAACCACAAAGGTGTGCCATCCCATTAACCCCTGATCATTTCTGAGAGACTTTGATGAGGGTTATAACCATGATTAGTTAAAATATAATTTCCAGCTGCTCTGATCAAAATGTAATCGTTTAATACACCCCTTCAAAGGAGACACAGGTGAAATTACATCAACCATGGCCCTGTCCTACTGTACATGCCTGCTTTACCACTAAATAGAACCAGACCACGATTAAATGTATTAATGAAGTACCTTCAGGCTCAGGCCCTAATTACACGCGTGGCTTCCCTGTTATGATGCTCCAAAATTGCTAATTTAATAAGGGCCTGTCACTCTGTCCATACACCATTAGTAGAGGTACAGTGGCCTCGAATTTTAGCTGCAATAAGGGAAATGGCCACAAGGTGTCCTCCTCATCTAAGGGGTCTGTTTCTATAACGTCCTCTGGTCATTTTACATTCCTTGTTTTAAGAGAGATTTGTTTAAACTAACCTGCTACTTTAGGCTTAACCTGATGTATTGAAGCACCTCTGAACCTGTCTGTCTGCGACACACACGCACACACGCGCACACACACACACACACACACACACACACACACACACACACTATTTAGCCGATGAAAACACCCCTTGCCACTCCCCTTTATGTGTGCCTGGTCCTCTCGGGTAGCGCAGGAGCTCCGGAGGGTTCAGGCTCAGAGGGCATCGTCTCTAGTCTGGATATGATCCTACCATCCATAGATGATCTCAGTCGGACTCATTGTTCCAGTGAATGATCAGCCAGTCCCTGCATGGTGGAACCTTCATCCACCGGACTACCACATAGGCGTCCTCCTACCTCCTCCTGAGCAGCCTTTAGAATAAGACCGTCGGCCGCTATGAGACGAATAACGGGGAAAGAGAAGGATGAAACTTTGATCGAGCTCCAAAGCGCGACGGATTCTCAGACTGGAGGTATTTTAATGCCTGTATTTAAAGCTGAGTTGTTTATGAAGCGCTAGTGGCAGCAAAGCAGCACATGGCGCCAACAGTCTTCGTTCCTTAATAAACGAATATCCTCTCTCAACTGCCATAGGAAGCCATATGGAATTAAATAAACAGCTTAAGGTCTCTTCAAACTGTCGCCTCAGCAACCTTCCATCGGCATGTCTGAGTTTCTTACTAATTTAGCTCATGTACATATACGACTATCGTATATCACCGCTCGCCTGACATGCGGGTTTTATCTAATGAAAACAAGCGTCCGCATGTATTATTTAGGCCCAATGCACTTTTTTTAATTAGGGTACTTTGATGCGGCTTCTCTCCTCTGAGACTGCGCCGGATGACGTCACGTGAGAGCAGAAAGTTTGGAAAGGACATTTCATCCTGAGCTCGATGCTGAGGAGTTCATTATGGCTGATGTGTATCGTTTTACAGCAAATGAGCAGTGATCATGTGATGAGTAAATCTACAGGTCTAATGTTTACATGCTGGTTGACTGAATGCGTTTATTGGCGTCACATGACTGCTCCTTGGAGCTGCCAGTGTGTGATGAAGACCCACTGGAAGGTATTTCCATGGTCTTTCAGACAGTTTTGTACTGTACCATTCAGCTTACTTACGGTCATAAACGTGAAATCTCCGGAATGTATCAGCCTAAGAGGCCTAGAGGCTTCCTGTTTTGTCAAAATAAGAAATTGGGTAGCAGGCTTACATATGAAAGGATTTCCTTATCAGTGAATGTCAGGTTTTGTTGATGGTCCACTTTCAGTTTGTGGTCTCAGCATGACCACCAGGATCCATTTGGACGGTGATAGTCGGGAGAGCTTGGTCAGTTCTAGATAAATGGGATGTCAGACATAGCTCAACTGTTATGGAGGCTGACAGGACTCTGAATATAAGTTAGACCTTCAGTAGAGTTCATTTTAGCGGGCTCCATGTGTCTAATAGAGGTCTTTTAGGTGTCTCATACCTGCACACTCATGTTAAATATTCAATCTGTTAGATTCAGATAAGGGGATGGCATGGCTCAGAGGTAGAGTGGCCGTCTAGCAACTGAAGAGTTGCTGGTTCAATCCTCACTTCCTCTGGTGACCATGTCCAAGTATCCTTGATCAAAACACTGAGCGCCTAATTGCTCCTGATGGCCCTGCCACAGACTGGCATCCCGTCCAGGGTGAACCCCACCTCTCACCCAATGTCAGCTGGGATAGACTCCAGTACCCCCCCCCCCCCCCCGTGCGAACCTTAACGGATGGTCAGATGCAGATTTCTTTGTAATTTCTGTGATCCAATGAAAATGAAATTGTGTCCCACACATCAACCGGTAGTTCAGCGTAAAAAAAAAAAAAAGGAAACTAACCTAAAACACCTGACCTAAAACACACTTAAATTAGCTACGAGAGCATGATAATAAAAAAGCTAACACATTAGTAAAGATGTGATAATTATCTATTGAATAGAGTAAATAGTGCGGCACAGTGGTGCCTCACAGCAAGAAGGTTCCAGGTTCCAGGTTCCAGTCCCGGCTCCATCACAGGATCTTTCTGTGTGGAGTCTGCATGTTCTCCCTGTTCCTGTGTGGGTTCTCTCTGGTACTCCAGCTTCCTCCCACAGTCCAAAGACATCAAGAGGGGACGAGGCTGATTGATACTCTAAATTGACTGTAGGTGTGACTGTGAGTGTGAATGGTTGTCTGTCTCTATGTGTTGGTCCTGAGATGGACTGGTGACCTGTCCAGGGTGAACCCCGCCTCTCACCTGTAGGCTGCTGGGTGGATGGATGGTGATTGTGTTAGTGTTTCATATGTGACTTGGAGGGGAGATCCACATGGAGGAGTGCCATAAGAGCAGTTCTATATGCAGTTAACAATCATTGGTCTTTAAGAGAGCAGTTATATGATTGTTTGTTCAGCTTCCCGATGTCATCGGGGTTAATGGAAAGGGAACTAAATGTGTGGTCAAAGACAGATTATACCCTGCATTAATGTGAGGTTCACTCAGCAGTTCTCATCAACATTGTATGAATTTGTTTTTTATGCCATTTTCAAAGATGAAAAATGAATACATGCATTCATTATATCTGGTCTGGATTACTGCAACAGCAACTAATATGATTTATGCAACAACATCCTCAGTGACCTCTCACATCACCTCCCTCCTCCTCCATGATCTCCTCTCGTTCATTTTAAAATATTACCCCATCACAACCTTCAGACCAATGAAGAAATTGGCCCCACCTTCTCAGACCTCCTCCATCACCACGCTCCTGCTTCAGGTCTACAGGTACTAATCCACCTCAAGCCATAAGGACTAAAGACTGGACCTGGGTCTGCTGCTGCCCCCATCCATGTGGATCTCCATTCCAAGTCACATATAAAAGGCTAACACAATCTCATCCTTCAAAAACAAAAGGAGACCCTCCTCCTCACTCTATGATTTGACCTTTAATCCTCAAACCCCCCCCTTCAGACTCACATCATTATTATTATTATTATTATTAACCCTAACCTCCACACAGAAAGACCCTGTGCTTGAGGCAGGACTCGAACCCGGAACCCTCTTGCTGTGAGGCAACAGTGCTAACCACTGCACCATGGTGCGGCCCTATGATGATGATGATAATAATAATAATAATAATAATAATAATAATAATAATAATAATAATAATAATAATAATAATAATAATAATAATAATAATAGTATTAAACTGCTGAGTGCTCTGCGACAGTATTGATTGTTATTAGTTAGAACATTGGTAAGCGCAGGGCTCAGAGGTGTTAGAGTGAGGACTTGCTGATTGTTGTTGTTGTTGTAATCTGTGTTTAAATATCTTGAGGCCTAAGCTGCACCTGTCTCATCTTCCCCATGAACGCTTCACCTCCTCACTGAGGTCCCACTGATACGGTCTTGTGTTTATTGAAAGGCTGTTTATGCTGCAGGAGTCAGGCTGATAGACTGCACTCACTCAAAGGCTTTGTGGAGGCTCTTATCAGGGTAGACCCCTCAGCTACATGTGAATGGACAGGAAGAGGTCTGTCTTCACCTGACTATACACAAACACACACACACACACACACACACACACACACACACACTTACGCACACTCTCAGAGTCTATTACCTTGTTTACAGCTGCCCAAACACTAATTTATATACTTGATTGGCTCCCATTACTGGATGATCACTGTAGTTTTTTTTTTTTAAATCATTGGTGTCAACTTTATTTACTGAACTTGTTTTGTTTTATGTTTGTGTTTTAATGACAACACAGGATGCAGTGACATGAAACAAAGTAGTTGAAAGACGTGCTCTTAAATGAAGGTGATGCTACTCTGTTATCTGCAGGCTAGCAGATGATGTCATTTTCCAGTCAGAGATTTAAAAGAGCCAAAGAGTTGCTATGGAGACTGACCTTATAATCGTATTACCCCTTTGATGGAGGCATGATACTGCTGGACAGTAGTAGCTCGAGATGGGAAAACCAGCAGAATTTTCTGTGCCAACGGTACCAGTTTCAGACGGTCTAAGTATAGAACATGAAGTGTTTACCTGAACTACAGTACATGGGCATAAAAGATTTAGAGTAGTGAAAACAAACACTTTGACATGCAATCGTGTTTTATGGATGGCATCTCTTAACAGCACAGCCATGCAATGATCATCTCTCTCTCTCTTGGTAAAAGTTACCTAATATGATTACGCAGCAGGCTAATTTAATCTGTGAAACAACTCCTTTCCTTGACCCCTAGCTAAGATGTCAAGTCTGCTATTTCATTGGAATCTCTGGTGTCATTTGACGATAAGCTTTGCACTTGACCACTAGAACACAAGTTTGTGGGTTTTTTGCTCTGTTCAGGGTTTCCGGGGACTGTCAAGGAAATGTCCCTCTTGGAACAACAATATCCTGATGATAAGAGAGAACATTTGTATTTCTTAGAATAATGCAGCTTCAGTGCAAACACAAAAATAAAACTCACACTTCCATTTGGCTTTCTCCTCAATGACTGTCTCTCCATTATTTCTTGGATTTGTATGTAACATCAGTTTTGGTATTATTTTACAACACAGTTCATTTTTATGAAAAAAATATCTCCCTCATCAAGTCCAATTCTTTGAACATATCATCTTCATAAATAGATCGGATGGATGGAGTATCCAAGTGCTCTGAACAATTACTACCTAAGTGATAATAGACCTTACATGTAATTATGACCTTGCTCATTTTACAATCCAAATCTTTTACAAAACTAACCAACTTCTGCGTTGCTACTAGCTAGCTACTGTAGCTCAGAGTTTGTTGTTGTGTCACGTAGCAAACAGCAGCAGAGAAAAGTGGTGAAAGTGGACTGAAATAATCATCTAATGGCAGGCTTACCTGCATTGTCTATGTCTGTATATACTTCATCTAAAAAGTGTATTTTGCCGTTCAAGTACTCAAATAGGATTTGCGCTTTCACAGTACGTTCACAGGGTGTAGGCAGCATTCAGTTGACCCACGCTTGTCCGTAGGGTTTTGTAAAACTGTATGTGCTATAATTTGTTTTTATTTGATCTCAAATCAGAGTTTTTGTGGATTACTCAGTACACAGCCACAAAAAGAACTTGGATTATACTGAACGATACTCTTGAGAGTTTTTATGCAGAACAGATGCTTTTGGACAGTTTTACTGCTGTTTTGTTGCTGTAGCTGTTGTTAGCGCTCCCCATTAGCTTCAAGCTAAACAAACATGGCTGGCTCTTTCTGCATTTGTGTGGCTCTAAAGTGAGTGAGCGTGAGACATTTGTCAGTACTTGGAAGGCAAAATACAAAATTGCTTTAATATTATCAGCCATTATTACTGCCATTTGAATTGTCCTGCATTGGTAAATCCGCCATTCAGGATAAGTTCAGTATTGATTAATACACATAATTTGAAAGATATAAACATGCTAAATACTTCCTGAATGTGACTAAATGAATGCATTTATGTGGATGTAACGAACCATCCTCTCTTTTTTCTGTCCCCTTATCTATCAAATAATGTACACAGTTAAATAAATAGTTTCAGATCTCTAATAATTCCTCATTCCCCTCAAAGGCCCTAATAACAAACTACACACATCACTGTTGTGACTTAGTTGCCACCAAACCAGGTTTGACAGGAAATGTGAGCAGAGAGATAGACGACAGGATGACATAACATATGAAACACAGGCTCGATCCAAGCTGAGGATGTTGTGGTCGTATCGTTACGTGTAAGCCTGCAAAGAAAAGAAGACCCTCCCCCTCTCCTCCAATAGGGCCCTGGGGAGTCAAACAAGAAAACAAAACAAATGTTTGCTTCCACGGTAATTGTAATAATTGCTATAGAATAACGCATGTAGTGCTTAGCTTAATAATTGTTATATATATATATATATATATATATATATCTCCAAGATTTTGGGCTGCACATCTGCATGTCTCATCAGGTGTAATTTAAAGTCAGAACATAACATTTACTGTAGACTTGGGTATTATTACATCATACACGGGCCACAGATTGAAACCTCTCATCGGTCGTGTTCTGTTGTAAGGAACTTGAAAACTTCTACATATTGATATTAATTCCCTTTATTGAGAAAAGATTTGTCATTGTGTAGAGATGTGATTATTGAGGCTCAAATCTGAACATTTTGAACCACTCTTATTCAAATCTAAAAATGAAGGTGTTTATGTTTGGGAGGACTTAAATGTGCCAGCGCTGTGAATGAGCTACACAGGAGCTGCTATTGGAGCTTTCTCTGACACCCACAGAACCAGAACACTCTGTTAATATTCTCCGCTGCAGATGGAAGCCCTGGTCACTGTTACTATGGCTGTTGTTCTTTCTCTATATCAATTTGTCTGAGTAGACCCTTGGCACTGTTACAAATGAGACTCTGGCATTGATCTATTTAATAATCAGTCAGAGCATCTCAGCCTTGAAACAGGCATGTTTCCTTCTTAGCTGCCATCTAACGTGTCAATCTGTCTGTTCTTTAAAGATGGTCCTGCAGTGCTGACAGCATTCAGAATCGACCTGCACTCAGGTACGGGCAGATCAGAGGCTTTATGTGATGCCTGTCTGTCCGTCCTCTCACCATTGTCCTCTCATCTCATCTGCTCGCTCACTCACTCACTCTCTCTCTCTCGCTCACTCTCTCTCTCTCTCTCTCTCGCTCTCTCTCCCTCACTCTCCCTCTCAACTTTTATCATATCTCGGCTTCTGTTTTGGCTCTTCACTGCTTTCTCATCTGCTAATGAGACCCAAGTGTGTGATTGCGTGTTTACAGCCTCCATTTCGACCTCTGTATTGTATCTGCTAAGCCTGACAGCTGCTAGTAAAATTGTGTTATGCTCTTAGTTTATTGCTGAAGTGTTGCAGCGGCTCTGATGCATGCACACATATGTCAGTCAGGCATGTGTGCATTGTGATGAGTTAGTGAGGGTTGGCTGATTTACCTATGAACTGTATGTTGTGATGCGATAATTTTCCAACCATTCGATAATTTGTTTTGCACTGTGGTGATGCTTCTTGTAGTATCCTCCTTTTATTTGGTTTTTTTTTTTTGGATAAACATAGTGTTTCAGGCAACCCACCAGTCTTTTAGGGGGAATACACATCCTCCCAGAGCCAGAGGAGACGATGGATACCCTTCTCTCTTCTGTATGTGCAGGAGTGTAGCTGAGCTCCACAGAGGCCAGCTGAACGCTAATTAGCTTAGAATAATGAATTTAGTGGATGGGGAGTGTTAGCATACCCCTGTCAAAACTCATCAAAGAGACAAATTTTAGGATCTTGGTTTGTGCAGGAGTAACTCTCCTCATCCTGTCTTATGAAGTCGGCCATGATTGGCAACAGCAGGTGCTCTTCTCGGCCCGTCAACATTTTGTTTTATCGGCCGAAGTAACAATCCGGCATTTCAGTTGCATAAAATCTCTGCGCCCATTTAGGGAAGTAGTTTCAGCCATGCGTATGATCGTGATTTTTTTCATGCACAACCCAAGCTACTTTAATGCAGACTAAAACCATTTTGGAAAAAATGTATTTGATGATTTCTGAGTGAGGTATGCCAACACCCCCCAAAATATCCAAATTTCCATATTTTCTGAAAAGTTGGCTAATTACTTTAATAACTCCCTTTTATTTGTTTTTGCATCGGTGTTATAATTATCTGAAAATCCATCAGTTACTCTATTCTAAATGTGCATTGTGTTACTAATATATATCAATGTCGCAACAGAAAAATAGAATATTTTTATTCATGTCAGCCACTCTCATGTGCTCCATCACAGCAGTGTTTAATGGCACAGGGGACGATGCTACCAAACCTCCATGTTATTAAAGAATATTTGTTTGTTCGCTAACACACCAAAGCAGGCAAATGTAACTGTGGAGCAGCATGTTACACTGGTTCCAGGGGTCGTTAATTTGGTGGTGGATCTTCTCTCCAGAGGGAAGCGCCGTCAGTGGGAATTGGAGTTTCACTTGGTGGCGGTGAATTCATTACTTGGTTTGTTTGTGCAGGGAATGGTGGACGTCACTGTCAGGAGAGAAAGTGCAATCTCTGCTCTTTCTTTCCCGCTGCATGATCAGCACATGCCTCTGGGAATTTATATTATTAGCCTGAGCGGCTTCCTATTGTGATGTTGTTTAGTCCTGTGCTGTAGGTTTCTTCAACTGTTAGAGCGTGAGAGAAAATTGTTGGACCCTATTTCTGATTACTCGTCACTTGCCTTTAACGGTGCTGGTGAGAGGAGGGGGGGGGGGGCAAGGAGGACCGATGCAGGAACAAGGTCAGGTATTTTTTTGTTGGGCCTGAACTGTGAGTGGTGTATCCCTCGACAGCCTACATCAGGTCTTATGAGAGAAGAAGACATGCATTGGGATTTTTGCTCTTTTTCTTTTTTAATATTAGATTTTCCTGTCAATAAAGTGCATTTGGCTGCATGCATTTATGGGATAATGAATAATCAGGATACCACCAGGTGCATTTTAACATCCCAAACAGTGAAGCATCTCACTTGAGAAGTTCCTGCTAACAACAATGACGTCACCAAAAAGGTGTGACCTTTCCCACTTTGCCGGCTGGCTTCTAATAAGTCTAAATTAAACCAGGACCTTTTTTTATGAAAAATAGTCACACACTACCCTCTGTATTTACAGTATTGCACAGTCAGGTGTGAGAATAAATTTTATTTTCACCCCTTAGTGTTAAGTATATACTATAAGAAGTCTTTGAGTCTGCATAATAATGTCTGAGGTATTATAAATATTAATACCTTCACCAAAGGAGGTCATGTGATCGGTGCTTTTCATTTGTCAGATTACATTAAAACCGCGAGGCAAACATTGACTATACTGTATTTGGTGGATAGAACAGGGACCCTTGGAAGAATCCATGATATTTTGGGCGGATCCATTTTAGCCTTGTTATTGATGCTGGTCACAATGCAGAGAAGAACATTTATCGTCTGCCGGTGAACCCTGTGAACGCCGAGGGTGCTCCTGGTTTTGTAGACTATAATCCTGTTTTTCAATCAATTGATTGATAAATCCATTGATCTGCTAAACACACTTGAACATTGCCCTGCATGGGCCTAAGCTTCATCCATATGATAATTGATTGAATTTTAATAATCAATATTATTCCCTTGGTACTGTTAATCTCCCAAATCATTAGGGCGGGGTGATTGGTGGGCTGATCGGACGTCAAAACAATTTCAAATTTTTACCTTTATAACAATCAACAAACAATTAGAAGTTTTACACATTTATACATCATAGTTTTCTGCCATTTATGTAAATATGCTGAGCCATGAAGTGGGAAAAAACATACAAATGAACTATTAATGGTTGTTCAATGAATATCTCAAACAAGTGAATTCAAAAAGGATGTTTAGAAAATGCTGCTTGACTTTTACGTTCAAATTAGTTTTAAGTTAGTTGTAGTTTGCACTCTTGGCAAAGGATAACTCTTTAGATACTTTGAGAATGCATGAAGTGTGAGTCTGCTGTTCCTAATCTGTAGTGCAGAACTCTCTGTGTCCCCAAGCCTCCTGTCTGGCCTCTCTCCTCTCTCTGGTAGTAGATATAACTCACTGCTGGCCTTTGCTTCTGTTTGCTCAACCCTGGCTCTGATAACTAGCTGTGCACAGCTGGAGTGAGCCCAAAAATACTGGGACAAAAAAGGAAAGAAGAAAAAGTGCCACAAAAAAAAAAAAGGAACTTCAACTGCACAGTTGACGCTGCTTCCCACGAGTCCAGTGGAAAAGTTTTACCTCTGGGATTCCAATGCTCTAACTGATATGACACATTTCCATTACTCTGTTGTGAGTCTTCTATTTATACAAGAGTGAACTCTTGAAGACTGTACTACAGCCCCTCCCTCATTGGCTCATACCACTGTCTGTCAGATCACGGTGTCCAATCAGAGGCAGCTGACTATGTGAAGCTGAAGGAGCCTGGGGATTATGTCATTTGTGTGCTGGGGAGGTAGGACTTCTGACACTGCAGAGGCCCAGGCTGCCAGCCCCTCCCCCCTCATCGATGTCTTCGTACACATACCAACCTCCCACACAGGAAGTGACACTTTCCCACCATTCAGGAGGATTAAAAGAGGCAGGCAGAGAGCAGAGTAGTGGCTCAGTGGCTCTGCCAGCAGACGCTGGAATGCTGCGTGTTGGTCCTTTTGACACAGAAAAGAGCGTGTGAGTGTGTGACATGCCCTTCATCTGCCTCATCTTCCTCCCCGATAGTGTTCCCAACATGACAAGCATCTGCATCTGCTGACGTTGCCAGGAGACTGGAGTATTTTTATTGAGCCCCAGTTAAACCAAGTTTGTCTGAGATGCACGTGCAGCGTTAACGGCTATTAGCCAGATGATTATCCTTAAAGGGAAAGTTTGGAGCAAAATTACTGGATATCAGTGGAAGCTAGAAACAAGCAAGCTTGTTACAGGATTTTCTTTCTCCTTCTCATGGAATTAACACTTCTCAGCTATACTTGAATTTATGCAGTTTTTTAAACCTCTGAACCTTATTTCTCCTATTGAGTGTGGATGAGACAGGAGAGTTTTTCAGGCATGGCATTTTTCATCCATATTTGTAAAATTGGCAACTTTGTGTGAACAATACACTCCTGTTATCATGAATGTGAGGAGTGTTTAGGAAACCCACTGTTCTCTCTCCATTTGCTTTTAATGGAACTCTTATAATTGCTACACTCATTAATAAGCCTAAGTAAATAGAAGTAGACTATTCAGTGCTACCGCTCAGAGTGCCTTATAATGATACCTCATGCCTTCACCCACACACACGAACACACACACACACACACACACAAATGTTTTCCTTTACATTACTTGCAGTACATTACAATCCAACTTGGAATACAGTATGAGTTTCTAGTATTTCATGATATCCTTTTTTTTAAGCGTTTCAAAAATAGATCTGGGAAGCACTTAATGTTCCCTTGCACATTTTTGAGTGTAAATCCCAAATACAAGTGAGTAAACCTGAAATGGGAAGCTGATATGTTAGAAGTGTTTTTTAGGAATGTGTAAAGAAACATGATGTACCAGTTGTGATTAAATGAACAAAGGATCAGAAATAAGACTGAGTTGAGAGTTTTTGATACAAACCATTACAAAGACATTGATCTAGTGGATGTAGATGGATATTTGTGTGCAATTATTGCAATGTAAGAATCCAGCTTTGAGTACAACAGGCAGCAGGCTCTGTCAGTGTAATTTGTTCCGTTACTCTCTTGTTTCATTTAAGTACCAGTAGGTACTGGCAAGTACTTTAGACGTACAGTTTTATAGAAGAAAGTTACATCATGTGTTGCAGGTAACTACATGGGTACATTATTAAAGAAACAAACGGTTTGTGAAGTGAAGAAATGATAGTTGTTTATTTCAGCATTGACTTGATGCAGAAATTTGAGCGATGCAGAAATGGCACCTCAATGCTCGCCTCCTGCCTTAATCCAGCGTGTCAGAGATTTATCATGTCTGATGTTAGACTTTTCAGCAATTACATTTCAAACACATTTTTCTACCAGGAAGGATAAATGTATAAAATCCATATTCAAATTTTATTGGGGCCGAGGGGATTTATTGTGTATACGTAGTGTATGATCAATCTCATTTATATTTCACTTGCACTGCATAATTTTTCTTATGTGACTTGCAGATGAAAACAGTGGAAATGGAATCAATTCTTTATCTGAGAGAGCAACACTGCCGGGACACACAGAGGTGAGATCTCACGTATTCATATGTATTTCAACTCACAGAGTCACAGTTTGTTCATTTTTATTGAATTTAATTTAATTTCATTTTAAAAAACAACATCTTAATATGTCGCTTTTATGATTTTCTTTATGATCTATTTTAAAGGGTGTGAATAAGTATTGTGTAATATTTTTGAAAAGTGAGGTTTTCCTTTGTATGCAGTCGATTATTGATGTTGGCGGTTATGCTTGTGTGTGTTGTCACTGAGACCTTTTGTTGACTCCTCGCTCTCGCTGCTGAATCACAAGACCTCTGAGTCTCAAAGAGCTCTTGTCATTTCTGTAACAGCGAGACAGAAACAAACTGTCGCTGCTCAGACGGCAGCCTGTTGTGAGTCTTTTGGCCGTCTGGTTATCCCACCGGGCCAGATGGGTACATTCATCTTAATTTACTGATTATATTGTGTGTCTCTGATGTACGATTTGAGGACACAGGACATTAATGGAACACTTAATCAGTTCTACTATCAAACTAATTTTTAATGCTCTAAAGTATGATTATGTAACACCACAACAGTAGCAGCATTCTCAGCCGTTAGTGGATGTGATAAGCACGCGGGGTGGGGTTCTGCCAAAGACTGCAACACACTGGTGCCTCCATTGTCAGTGTTTAGACATTCGCCTCTTAACCAGATGGCATTGAAATGTGATATTGCTCTTTAAAATAAACAAACTATACCTTTGTTTACATCACAGGCCGTGTTAAAGCCCTGAGATGAATGATAGAATTCCCACTTTAAGAGCATATTAGTGTTCACACTTTGAAAAAGAAAAAAACGGTATATCTATGTTATCATAATAATTTTGTGGCGGTTACTTTTACTACCACATATTGTAGATGACTTTTTGGTTTTCTGAATGTGATTATTGCCTGCAAAATGGTATGTCAGGCAAGCCCTGAACCACTGGACGAGGTTTGTTAGGCCGAATGAGCCCAAGAGTCGGTCGTTTCTAGGACAATAAAAATTCAGAAGTAAAGGCACTGATTCAGTTCAAAAGTTGATAGAGAAGATCTCTCTCCATCATCAGCATCTAAGTTTAGTATAATAACATGTTGACACTGCCAGCCGAGACTCTTTTTATGGGGTTTTTCCACATTGAACATGGCTTCTGTCTGCTGTACATGAAGCCAGAGGAAACAACATATACCAACAAGTGAAGGTTGAATCTCCATGTATAATTTTGGGAACAATCTGTCTCTATATTTAATCTGTTTTCAAGTCGTCGCCTTTCTTGTTTGTCCAGTAAGATCTTGCTGTTTCTCATGTAGACAGAAAAGCTGCAACCGAACAAAGACACGGTGTTCTTCAGGGACGGGCTGCGGAGGATCGACTTTGTGTTGTCTTATGTAGATGACAAAGATGGAGAAAAGAAGCAGGTGAGTAAGTGAAGGAAAAATGATGAGTAGCTTTTAGTTGATTGTTCAGCATTTTTTACTGTGAGGTAAGTGACTAACTGGAACGCTTTATTTCACAATGTATGTCCAGAACAGAGATGCAGTGCTGCAAAGAGGAAGTGAGAGGGAACAAACATAAACTCCAAATCCCCAAATCTAAAAAGAGATTACTAAATGATTGAGGATCAAGTTTTTGATCCTGTCTTTAGAGTAATCAAAAAAGTATCAATAAATTCACATAGTATTTGACACATGAAAGTATATGTACAGTATATGAACAGTATATGAAGCGTATATGGCCCATAGGTCATGTGATTATCAGTAAAAATGCCAGTGCCTTCAGAAATGAGTGTAGGATGAAGGAAGTATGGGCAGCTACAGAATGTCACTTCTCCTTGTATCTATGAGACAACTCAGTTTGTGATTTCGTTTTCCGGTGAGAACTTGTTTCACAGGAGATCAGAGGACAAGTTCATAGTAATGATTGTTGCTAAAATCAGAGGATTATTCATTGTGCAACCAGAAAGTTTCAGTTTGACCTCCTATATACCGGCACTGGTAAATACTAATAAACCAAATTATTCAAATGGTGATGGAAACAATAGTCGGATATTATTTTGGAAGTCAAAGATCTTTGTTTTGCCCTGGTCACCTGTTTTATTCTTTGTATGCATATAGATTCATCTGATTCTTGTCATATGAAGGCATGTGGCCTTCTCCTGCTTATAGACTTACCATCGCTCAAATAGGGACAGAAATATTCGACTTATTTTCTAAACCTAACAACCCCTACATATGGACAGATTGAAATTGTATCTGCAACGCCATGCTGAAAACCTAACGAATGTTGAAAAAAAAAAAACAGAATATGTGTGATTTCATGTACTTTGGAGGGAAACCCAACAGATCGTGTAAACCAGGTTTCTTTTCCTGTCATCACATTATTAAACTGCATGAAACATGTCAGATCAAATCATTAGGTACTTGGCTTTTCCCAGTTATCAGATTATTGTGTGCATGTGCACAGTGACAGCCAAGCATCACTGCTCATCTGCCTTATTTGACCACGTTAAAGTCCGACCCCCCTCCTCTTGATATTGATGAGCTCAGCTGTGTTCTAAAAGTTGAACTGTCGTCAAAGGAGAGGTTAATGATGAAAGTGTAGAAAAAGAAAAAAAGCTTTTACAGAGGACTTGGAGCAGAGTCAGAGGTGACCTTAACAGGATTTGCCTCAAAAATACAATGCAAGAGCAGAAGCACACCTGGTCACCACAAGCAGTTATAACTGACTGCAGAACTGTATTTAACAAGCTTCAGCTCCATGTTTAGCTTTCCAGACTACAACTATATTGTTTTACTCACTCAGAGTAAATACTGGACTTAAATTCACCAGATGGACACAAACACAATCCAAATCAATGATGCTGTCACTGATGGCTGCAAAAACAAGCTAGTAATTGTGAGCAAGCTTGTAAAATCAAGCGAAAAGGCAACATGTCAGAGTTGTGTTCCTTTACTTCTGCTGCCTCCAAGTGGCGAAAAACAGGTAATACAGGTTTTCTATTTTATCGCTTTGGGAGCCCTTAAACCAACACTTTGACGGACATCATCCCCAGCAGCACTGGACCAAATGATCCCTGATGCTTCCTGGTCGTTGATATCGTAGGATGGTGTTTCTGTAATCTCTTAACCACTGAATCAGCTGGTGACCATTCTGTGGTGAGCTAGTGTGTAACTTCATTGACGAACTGAATTATCGCTGGGTTTTACATTGATATGTGTGGATTCCCTGATGTTGCTATGTGATGTTCATTCTGGAACGAAATGTCCTACAATGTAATGAATCAGACAGCTAGTTTGTGAATCCAGTTTTCTTCTTCCTGCGCTATGATTTGACCTCTGATTAATAGTCATCATTTCAATCTGATTTGTAGTAGAGAGGCTTGAAGGCCTTTCTCCTCAGCCATTACTGTAAGCGTGTTTACATCCTATCTGTGCTTCATAGCGAGGAGAGAAAGATGTTCAAAGTCAACCTACTTTTGAGCATTTTGTATTTTCGGAGAAATAAAAGCTCAGATACTGCAGCATAAATCTTGTATGTCTCCATCCCATTCATCTTCAGTCTACTACATGGACAGAAAGACTTTTCCGAGGGGCACGTTTATTATTGACGCTTCCATTACTCCAATCACACTGTACCAGCCAGGACACAGCGCCACAGTCTGACATAAAAGGCATAAATATCCTCCCCGGTGTCATCTTATTTTTACTGGCTCAGTGTGGAAGAAGTGGTCTCCCTGTGCACATCAATGAGAATCTTCAGTGTCCCTTAAATCCAAAAATCCAAGTCCTTTATCAGACTCACCTCATGGCCTCAGTTTGACCTGTCTGGATCTTGATCTCTGTGTAAATCCTTTATAAGATTGAGTAGGTAAACTGAGATTTTTTAATTTATTTTTTTGGTAGAGGTTTTTGGTAAAATGCAATGAAGGTTACGGGAGAAAAAAACAGGCTGAGCCTGTGTGAGTGAGCCTCTCATGCCTGTGGTTTGTGTTCGTCCACAGGAGAGGAGGAGGGAGTTTGAGGCCAACCTTGAGAAAGTTGGTCTGGAGCTGGAAACAGAGGACAAATTGGTAAGAGATGTAACCGCAGAGCACTAGCACCACCTAGAGGATGTAATGCAGAGGCACATTATGTTGTCTCAAAGAGAAGGCTCAACACAAAACAATCATTTACACAAGAAAAATGTAAGAATTCCTTACAATAGCTCACATTTCCTTTCTCTTCTCTCTCATTTACACTTGAATCAGGACTCAAAAGACCAAAAAACATACTTCCTGAAGATCCATGCCCCGTGGGATGTACTGGCCACTTATGCTGATATCCTGAAAATCAAGGTTCCCTTCAAGGCCAGCGATATGCCCCATGGTCAGGACGTCCCGCTAGAGTGGCTCTCACTTCCTTTTCGCTTGCCAGAGCATATCATGCACCCCAAACCCGATTATTTCACCTACCCCTTCGACAAGACGAAGACCGACTTCTTCCTCATCAACGACAAGGACACATTCTTTCCTCCATCCACAAGAAACAGAATAGTGAGTCTTTCATTTGTGCTCGGGGTTGAATCAGCTTCAATTGTTTAAATGTGTTGTTTATTCAGTATTTGTGTTTATTCAGTAGATTGAGCTCAGCTAATAAATTAAAGAGGACTTTGCTGGCACATTTTTTGTCGTATTTTTGGATAAGATAAACAATGAAGTATTTTTAGAAATGCATTTAACTTAAAAGTTCAAATGAATCCAAATCTCTTAATCCTTTTTTTTTTTTTTTTTTTTTTTTTTTTAATCTCGCCCTGGTTACTAGGTGTACTACATCCTGGCTCGCTGTGCATACTACAAAGAGGGCCGAAAAGATAAAGACAAGACAGGAATCAAGCGGTTACTTAGCAACGGGACATATACGGCTGCTTTCCCACTTCATGATGTAAGTCACATGGAAGAACATGCGTATGCTGAGGCAGGAATAAAAAAAGTGTACTCATGTATAAACTACAACTGTCACATACTCCTCTGTCATTTTTTTTAGAGGTGTGTAAGCATTTGCTCTCCTACTTTACTACAGGATCTGGATTTCACTAATTGCCCTCTTTCTGTACCAGGATTGGTGAATGAGTGCTTTGTAGACAAAACAGAATATCATATTTTGCTTACAGGAGATTTAATTTGACTATATGTCCTCTTCTTTGTACACTCTTTGATTTTACTTTTTTGACAATAAAGATTTAGTAGTATACCTGGCTTCTAAAAATAAAGAGTTGGCTTTGATGTACAGTTGTATGATTGCTGACATTTTCCTGCTTCATAGCCACAAAAATTCTAAGAAAAAATAAGCATCTTTGTACACACAAAACTTGGTGATAAATATTTTTCACTTAGATTCCTAAAAAAAGGTCAATATGCTCTATATTAACTTCAACTTTTTGTTTCAAGCATTTCTGAGTATTATTAAAGAGAACCGTATTCCATTTTCTTTTGTCTTCAACATTTTGCTCTTTTCCTTTCAGTGTCGTTACTGGAAGAGAGCGAGAAATGCTGAATGTGAGAGCGAACGCTATAACCTGTACAAGCACTGGGCCAGGTTTCTCTGCTTTTATAAAGAGCAGCCTCTCAACCTCATCAGGTAGAGCAAAATAAGCAGTTGTTGGATTTTTGGAGTCTTGTTTGAAGTTTGTTCATGTACATGCCGTTGAAACGATACTCTGCTTTCAGGAAGTACTACGGGGAGAAAATTGGGATCTACTTTGCCTGGTTGGGCTTCTACACTGAGATGCTGTTCTTTGCAGCCGTTATGGGCCTCATATGTTTCACATATGGAGTACTCAGCTATGATGACAACATATCGAGGTTGGTAGGTTTTTTTTGTCAGAATCAGGCTGTAATTTTACCAAAAGTAAACAGACATTAGTATTTATACGTGATTGTTTAATGTCTCATTCTGATGTTGCTACAACTGGTTCCACTCTTCTGTGACGGCAATTCATGAAACTCCAGAACCTGGCTGCAGGAGCCTGTTTATTCAGATGTTGAGTAATGAAGCCTGAAAGATGGCCACAGTCCATTTCATGAAGGGAGAAACTACGTGTGTCCAGACCAAAACTGGGCCAGTACTTAGATGAAAGTGAGCAGAACATGAAGGAAAACAAAATCAAACAGAGTTTGAACGATTTGGTGCATTAAAAAATGGATGTTGCATTTCTGCGGACACATTCCAGGTAATCCAAAAGTTGTTTGATCAGTATTCACACACAGGCGTAGTGGCCCTAAAGCATCAGCACAAAGATATAATCAAGCTATTGTCTGCATCAGTGAGGTTCCAAACATTTTCAGAGGTTCAATGAATAAAAATCACAACTATTACTTTAGTTATCAAAAGGAGATCATGTAGAATCTCAGTGTATCCCTGGATGGATGTGGATAAATACCAAATATGCGGCTCAAGTTTGCAAGTGTCCAGTGGTTTACATCCATTCCAGCAAACCTTCAAAATCATGCCAATGAATTGGTGTCAGGCAGCACGGTGGTGCAGTGGTTATCACTGTCGTCTCACGACAAGAAAGTTCCTGGTACGACCCCCAGCTCCATCACAGGATCTTTCTGTGTGAGTCTCCATGTTCTCCCTGTTCCTGTGTGGGTTCTCTCTGGTACTCCAGCTTCCTCCCACAGTCCAAAGACATCAAGAGAGGACGAGGCTGATTGATACTCTAAATTGACCGTAGGTGTGACTGTGAGTGTGAATGGTTGTCTGTCTCTATGTGTTGGTCCTGCGATGGACTGGTGACCTGTCCAGGGTGAACCCTACCCTGCCTCTCACCCGTAGCCGCTGGGATAGGCTCCACCCCCCCCTCCCCCCACCCCCGCGACCCTTAACAGGAATAAGAGGAAGAAAATGGATGGATGGATTTGGTGTCTTAACATTTTTACTGTCTACTTGTTGCACATCAATGCCAAAAGATATTTGCCATCAGAAATGCGATTATGTTAAAGATATTCTTCAGCAATATTTGTACAGTTAGAGTCAGAGACCTTGGACAGACTTGCTTCATGTATTTGTTGTGGTGCCAGTTTAATGTAACAACTACATTAGACTGGTGGCTCCATTGTTCATTTTCTCTGGGATCAAATGACAGTAACATGGTCTCATAGGCATCCAAGAATCTGAGCAAACAAGTATGTTTACAATTCTTCCTTTGCTTTCATTCTCCTTTCAATCTTCTCTTAGCAAAGAAATCTGTGACGCTGCTATTGGAGGCACTATTGTGATGTGTCCACTCTGTGATAAGAAGTGTTCCTTCTGGAAGCTCAACTCCACGTGTCTCTCATCCTGGGTAAAATATTTCACTCACAAAAGCATGATTGACAAATTGGAATTCAAGTAAATCATTTTATTTCCATGGGAAAATCAGTCCCGCCCCAGAGTCGGTGACGGGTCACCATGTTCACTGCCTCTGTTTATCAGTCATTTGTCATCACGTTTGATATTCTCTCTTACAGCAATCGCATCTGTTTGACAATGAGGGGACAATATTCTTTGCCATATTTATGGGGATTTGGGGTAAGTGTCAGCCAGTGCTGCTCCTAGCATGTCCATAGCATGTTTAACCTGTGTTTGACATGTGACTCAAACCCCTCCCACCCCCACCCACATCCCTCGCACCACCTGTAGGACAGATTTTCACAGGGAAAACCATTGCACACTGAAGCATCAAGATGAATCCATCAACTTGCCAGAACAATTATGTTACACCAAATGGCTGCATAGCTTATTCAGCACACACACTGTCAGCCCTGAGAGCTTAGAGGAGCACACCAACTTTTAGACAAATGGTGCAAGGTGCAATAATATGTACTGAGATTGAATCTAAGCACTCCAAATGTGCTGGGCAGTGACTCTGTTTTTGGAGTTCTGGAAGCGGCGTCAAGCCCGGCTGGAGTACGAGTGGGACTTGGTTGACTTTGAAGAGGAACAGCAACAGCTTCAAATCCGGCCAGAGTTTGAGATCCAGTGCACTAAGAGGAGACTCAACAAGATCACACAGGTGCTCCATAACTTTCTTCAAGCATGGCAACAGACATACCAGACGCCATGACACGTGTATATTCAGAATCGTAATAATCATCTTGCAGGAAATGGAGCCATATCTTCCCATCCCCAGCAAGTGTGCCCGCTTCTGCCTCTCCGGAGCCACAGTCCTCTTCTGGGTAACAAGATCCTCTTCTCTCTTGGGTGTGTGTGTGTTTGCTGTTCGCAGTAATTCTTGGGTCACAGCACATGTTCCTGTGCTCTCCACAGATTTCCCTGATATTGGCCTGTATCATCGGGGTCATAGCATATAGGCTGGCTGTGCATGCAGCCTTCTCCAGTATCATCAAAGATCCGATGAGGAGGATCCAGGTGGTGGGCCGGTTCATCACCCCACAGTTAGCCACCTCTGTCACTGCTTCCTGCATCAACTTTGTCATCATCATGATCCTCAACTTCTTCTATGAGCGGGTGGCTGTTTGGATCACTGACCTGGGTACAGATGTTTAATCAAATCAGCTGAACCTGAACACTCGGGTGCACAGGGGTGGGGTCCTAGTCATTATTTCTCCAACTGTTCATGTCTTGCAGAAATCCCAAAGACCCACCTGGAGTATGAGAACAGGCTGACCATGAAGATGTTTCTCTTCCAGTTTGTCAACTACTACTCCTCCTGCTTCTACGTGGCTTTCTTTAAAGGCAAATTTGTGGGTTATCCCGGTGACTACTCATACATGTTTGGAAAATGGAGCAAACTAAGGAATGAGGAGGTGGGTATAGAAAGGGAACGTTTGTGTCTTAATCTGATCATAATCTAAGAGCTACAACCAGGAAGTGAATGAAAGAAAAATGAAGAAGCAACGTACACACAAAACAGTAATGCGGTGCATTCCCCCCCTGCTCAAATTCCATGTAGTCTAATTTTAACGTGGGCTGCTGTGCACATCAGCCATGGCCTGGTGTTAAGAATACTGGGTAGCAACCATCTTTGAACTCAGAGTCAGCAACAATTTACTTATACCTAAATGAGAGTTGTTGCTAAGGAGCCATTAACAACAGTCAGATACTCTCATTGCCCTGCCTAGTGCGACCCCGGAGGCTGTCTGATTGAGCTGACCACGCAGTTGGTCATCGTCATGGCAGGAAAACAACTATGGGGGAACATCCAAGAAGCTTTATTGCCGTGAGTTGTCTTCCAGTCTACCATCACATGCTTGTATGTATTTGGTTAACCAGGGTGAACGACATGAACAAACATGAACAACCTGGGGGGAAAAAAAAGCACATTTATAATAAACATTTAAATTCTTGTCACTGAGCTCTAGAGTGTCTTTTGAATCTTAACTGTCTGTTAGAGCAGCGTTCAACCTGCAGACGTCAAAGTTAGACAATAATGTCTGTGGCTTCATCCGTCTGTCGTTCATAGGGCTGGATAAAATAGCCAACAGAATACTTAAAAATGTAAAAAAAAATCAGGGCCAGCATTGCTGAATCACGAGGATTCCAGACACACAGACACCTTCAGATGATCGTATTGTACGTTCAACCTCTAAACTGTAATTCAGTCACGTTAGATCTTTCCCTGTGTGGCCTCAAATAGGTTTTAGTTACAAGCTCATTTTTGTGTGATTCTTAATATCCAAATGTACTTGTCAATACATATTGAATTCTGGGAGTGTGATGTCCTCTTCTGCCTCATGGGCTTCCTGACAGGTTGATGCGTAACTGGTGGAGTAGCAGGGGGGGACGGCACCATCCTGAGAACCATTACAGCCGCTGGGAGCAGGACCACGTCCTGCAGCACTTCAGCCAGCTGGGATTGTTCTACGAGTACCTGGAGATGGGTGAGATACCTTTCCTTCTTTTACTAATAAAGTTCACTTACAATTGTTGCATTAGAATTCTTGCTTTCAGTCAATCAGATCACTCTTTCAGAGACAACTGAGTCACTTCTTGTTTTATCCCACAACATCATCACCCTCATCATCATCATCATCATCACCATCATCATCATCACCTTCATCATCATCATCATCACCATCATCACCATCATCATCATCACTATCTCTGTCTTTCCAGTGATCCAATTTGGCTTCATCACTCTTTTCGTGGCCTCGTTCCCGCTGGCTCCTCTCCTGGCCCTGTTCAACAACATTCTAGAAATCAGGGTGGACGCCTGGAAGTTCACCACCCAGTTCCGTCGGCCGATGGCCTCCAAGGCTCGAAACATCGGAGCGTGGCAGGAGATCCTCAACGCGGTAGCCATTTTGTCTGTTGTTACCAATGTGAGTATTACTCCGGAAGAACTGTAAAACTATCTTTCCCTTTCAGGGTTCACAAGAAGCATACACAATTTGTCTTCCTCCAATTTGACTCCACCTGACAACATTTCTTGCGCTTGTGTTGACCTCAGGCATTCATCATGGCGTTCACCTCAGACATGATACCCCGTATGGTCTACCTGTACGCCTACAGTAAAGAGTCCTCCATGAGGGGGTATGTGAGCAACAGCCTGTCAGTGTACAACATCTCTCAAATTCATCACCACAACATGCCTGAAGAACAAGACAACTGGTTTGATAATTCCACCAACACCTGCAGGTATGACGCTTGTTTGCAGCCGTCTTTGTTGATAAGATGAGGACTTTTTAACAACGAGCATAAAAGTTTTATAGGTGCTAACTTCTCATAATCAAATGTGTGGAAAGCTGTTTATGAAGCTTCTAATCATCAAGCGATGTGTGCTTTTACGAACCCATTTTCTTCTATTCATAAATAGCCTGCTGTATGTCAGAGGTGGGGGACTGGAGTCACGTGATTGGACTGAGGTCAAACTGAAGTTGCAAATTTGAGGACTCAAGACTTGCTTGACAAACTTCGACGAAGCATTGAATTTGACTGATTTGAGATCCTTGACTTGAGATGCGATTGAGACACATGACTTGAAAAGACAAGACTTTTATCAAATATTTTCCTTTGTTGTTAGACATTTAGAAGTTAGTTTTTATTTTTGAAGCATGATTTGGTGGCAAAATTGATCAAGTTAAATGTGTGCAAATATGCGTATGTAGTAGGATGCACAAGACCAGCAATGAGCCAGAGGCTCAGATTGATGTTATATGTTATGCTGATGATGATTGCAGTATGAGGAAAATGGAAGTATGCAGTGTCTACAGATCAAGAAAATCATTGACACAACATTCAAATTAGTCTAATGTACAGTACAGTGATGTACCTTTAACTAACTAGCTTTAACTAACTCAAATGTTAGCAAGAAGGCTGTCTCATTTGTTTTATTTATGTTTAACTTGAGTCATCGTAAAAGACAATCAGGGGACTGAGGCAGAGCGCTGGACTTGCTTGACCAGAGGGGACCTGACTTGACTTGATTCTCGCCACAGCAACTTGTCACTGGTATGTGTCTCACCTCTCTCTATCCATGTGGTTTGGTACAGATACCGAGACTACCGTTACCCACCAGGCCACCAGAAGGAGTACACTCACACCATGCAGTTCTGGCACATCCTAGCAGCCAAAATGGCCTTCATCATTATCATGGAGGTGAGACAAACACCTTTGATGTATGCTCACTCTATGTGATTTACATTTTGGAAAGTGATGTAAAAATAACCATGTGATCTTCATCCTCCCGCAGCATGTGGTCTTTGTGGTGAAGTTCTTTGTGGCGTGGATGATTCCAGACGTCCCGTCAGATGTGAAGGCACGGATTAAAAGAGAACGCTACCTGATTCAAGAGTACCTGCACAACTATGAAGTGGAGAAGCTCAAACTCCAGCTCAGTGCCAGTTTCATTACAGAGCCACACTCAGAGATAACGTTAACACCAGACAAGCATGAAGTGCTGTCCGAGTGCCTGTAGCTTCAACTTCCCACATCTGACTAACCAAGCCAAGAAGTGTTGATGTTTTGTTTTATTTTTTTCCTGCTGACAATGTCTATATGCAAGGGCTTCTTTTCATGGGAACAAAACACTGTTATCGTTTCTTTTTGGATTGGCATAATCACCTGCCATGTTTTCCTATATTAGGATCTGTTACTACTTAGTCCTCCTCTTCCCAGTTGAGAAATAAGGCTTTGTATTATCTATACATTAGGAGGAAAAACTGCAATATATTTCATCAGCTTCTTAAGTGCATGAAACATTTCTGTGCCATAGAAAATGAGCTTGAGGGTGTCGAGATTAAAAAAAAAATAATAGTGAAGAGCAAAAAGATTGTATCTGCAACTTGTAGTACAATTGTAAGCGCGAAGCCTTCTATGTCTTTAACAAAATTGTATGTATGTGCTTTTTGAAGCTGTTGGGCTGAGACTGTGTAATTGGTGTAATTACCCTTTAGGTAATTGTATTCCCTGCATGTGAGCGCTCTGAGGAGGACAAAAGATGAAGGACTTTTAAGTCAAGCTATAAGTCAGCTGTGAAATTGTGGCTAAAATCATGTCATTGTAGGGCTACGTGCTAATCATCACAATCTTTTCTGTCATTTAAAGTAATACTTCACCCAGCGTATTCTGCCTTTCAATTACTTACAAATAGGTACATGAGATCAAAAAAAAAGAATTTTTTTTTTCCCCCAACTGCTTTACTTTTTTTTGGATTCCAGAATTCAGAAAGAGCTAGCTGTGTAAATTTAGATTGAAGCTAATCGAAGGATTACTAACACCAGCAAAAACACAAAAAAACGACCAAGAAATTTCAGTGAACAAATACTCAAGAGCATCATCTTCTTTATCTTGTTGTAAGCTTAGGAACGCACAAACACTTTGATTTGAGCTAAAAACACACTGAGACCAGTTGACGGTGGCGCTAGCTAGCTAGCTTGTTTTAAACTCAAATCAGTACTAGTGGATTACTGAGCATACAGCTGGGTAAAGAAGACCTGGATTATACCAGACGATGCGCTGGAGAGTATTTAAACTGACATTTTGGGCCAGTTTTGCTGTTTTGTTGCTGTGGCTGCTGTTAGCCATCAGTCACCATTAGCTTTAAGCTAAATATACATTTTTTTTCTGGAGTCACAGAGAAGTAATGCAGGAGGGAAGAACATCTCTGTGAGCTCAAGACATCTATTTGATAGTATTAGGATGGCATAGTGAAGGGCAAAGTACTGCTTTACCTGTGGATGTACAATGTAAACACACATGATTTAAAATTCATTACATATGAAACACTTAAAAAAAAAATCCAGATGTGCTTTGCTTTGATAGAACATTCATTGATCATTGAAGAACCTGGAAGCACCATAATGTTAAGATCCATTTATCTGTAGCTGGGCTATAAGAATGAGACTTATTTTGAGCAAAAAGGCTGTCAAAAATTGCATTTAAAACAAAGTACCTCCATCATACTGCAGTAATAGTCTACTGTAACAATCAAAGCTGAGACCGAAGCTGCAGGCCTCTCTTCCAAACGTATCTCCAGCGTACTCTGGGACCAATTATAACATTCCTACAATCCGAACAGACACAAAGAAGATGCTGGAAGATGTTTCTGTTTTAATACAATCAGTTTTGGTGTGAGAAAATTTTATTTGTGTAGCATAGAAATAAATGTCCTGGATGTTTGCAGATTTCACATTGTTGTAGTTTCCATGTATGTAAACGAGTGTAACGTTGATGTCAAGAATTTGCAGTAAGAAGGAAGCATTTTCACCCTGGTGGCTTGCTTCATGATGGAAGTGATTTAAAAAAAAAAAAAAAACGACAATGAGTTTGAGTCATGGAACTCTGTAGCTGGTACTGTGTTGATGTAGCCGGGCAGAAGATTTGTAACCTATTTAAATGGGTTTTAGTGCAATTGTTATTTGAACTGTGAGAGGTTTGTAGCTTAAACATTCATGTTTACAGTTTTTTTCATAATCAGCTTTGTAACTGTTGTCATTTTCCTGGCGGTACCTACTAATTATAACCATCAAGCCGTGTTCAAACAGTTCAGGTACATTTGATGTTATGAATGACTTTTTTTGTTGAGGGATCAGACAAGTAAAAACAAACTGCCACACAATAAGTTTAACATTTATCAGACCCCGTGTGTGTGTGTGTGTTTTTTTTAATCTTCTATACCTTAAAATTACATTTGTATTGAAACATGTTTGTGATTATGTGAAATTAAATATATCAATCGTCAAAAATGTAAGCTTGACTCGCTCCAATCTCAGGACTAAACATCTCTGAATGTTGAGCATTTGTGCCTGGGTCCAGATGTTCATGAGGTCCGTGCATGATCCTGCAAGGTGCATGATCTATTTTCCAAAAAAATAAAAAAGATTTAAATGCCTTAAATATCTTTATTTACCTTTTTCCTCTGATGCTTTGTACTGAATTTTTTTTTTTTAACCAGCTTCCAAAACCAAATTAACATCAGTCATTGCTGCTATTAGAGATTGAAAAATCGCGTGCTGGATGTGCATGAGTTGTGTTTCTGTACATATTTTGCTAGTTACATTCAAACGTCACTTTAGTTTACAATAAATAAAGAAGTAACTGTATCCATGGCTTTCTATTCTATTTGTTATTAGTTGTTGCATGACCACCAGGTGGTGCTCAATACCCACGAATGACAAGAAAGACGCTGGTCATGTTCTCCAACATTTGTTGTCTTTAAATCACACGTTTAAAAATATGACTCAATTACAACATTATTATTATTATTATTATTATTATTATTATTATTATTATTATTATTATTATTATTATTATCAGTTGGTTACCAGGGAAACCGTTAACATGATAATCCCATTTCCTATAATAATTAAAAAGATTTTTTCGGGGAAAAAATGAGAAAGAAACAAATCCAAAATGTGTGCGTGCTTCTGTAGGGTGAAGTGGTTGTGAGGGGGATGAAAATGTGGGGGACCCATGAATTATTGATGGATTCCTACGTTGAGGAGAGGACGTTGGAGGGAAGCGCCACTCCCGCTCATCTGGTTTCCATAGCACCGCCTTCGGGAGCTACATCTTCAATATAGGGGGTTATTGTCCTTGTGTGATTTTGTTTTTGTTTTTTGTTTTTTTGCTTTCAATCATGAAATAACAATAAAATATACTTCATAAATCATACATTCCCACCCGTTGAGGTATTGATTGCACTTTACATTTGAATAAATTCCTCTCCTCTTCATGTAAAGGTTTGAGGTATAAGTGAGGGGAAATACTGGTATAAATACATGGAGAAGGTGGATTTGGCCTCGCTGTGCGCTGAGCAGCTGGCCGGATGCGGGACTCGGAGCTGCTGTCGCTGACCTCGGTGCTGAACACGACGTCAGACCAACCTGCGCTCACCACAGGAGACACCATAACCTCACTCCCTCTTTGATTTACCGGGGCAACTCCAAACACCCACTTCTGCTCTCCAAATTATCTCTTTTGTAATATATCCGTTTTTTCTCTCTCGTGCGGATCTCTCTGCGACGCCGGCTATCAATTCCTCTCTTTTTTTCTTTTTTTTTTTTGGCGATGATGGCACTCGGCGCGGCGACAGTGCGCCAGGCAGGAGAGGAGTCGGTGGTGGAGGAAGGCGCGCAGGTCGTTTGATTTCCCTTTCACCAGAGGGTGTTTTCGCTTTAGCACTTTCACTGTGAAAACTAGAGCCGTCAGGTGGATCGTCGCTTCTCTGGACTCATTTAAACCCTAACTTGGCTGGTTATTTTTCCGCGTCACCGCTGCGGTCGGCTATCCTGCGCTTTAACATGACGAACACGCAGTAAATAATACTGAGTAAACAGGCCTGAAAACACCAACTGGATATGGAGTCCGTGAAGATGAAAGCAGCGGCGGGGGTGAAGGAATTTGCGGGGAAGACCCTGGGCCACATGTACAGGTAAGGGCCGATATTTGGGAGGGGATTTCTGGATGTTATTGGCATTTTAGCAGCTGCTGGCGAGAGTTTTTACAACTTACTGGGATCTGTAGTCACGCCTCTAAAAGTGAGAATTATGCAATCAAACTTGCGCGCGCGCGTATGTGTGTGTGTGTGTGTGTGTGTGTGTGAATCTGTATGTGCGTGTGGGTGAGTGTGTGTTGGGGGCGGGGGTTGGTATTGGCAGTTCCTTGGAAGCACATCATCCACGCATCTTGATATACGGGGCCTTCATTCACACGTTATTGTGTTTAAGCTTTTAAAACCAAATTATCTATCAGCACCCGCGTGGATTTACGAGTCTTTTTGTTACTGCTGTGGACAGAATCCGTCTGCAGCCCAGCAAAGGGCCCAGGCCCCACCGTAGGCCCACCGAGGCTACTAACCTCATCTTTCATCCTGTCTCTCAAGTAACTGGGAGGAATTATTTCTATAATTATAATTTCTCAAAACGTGCAGTTAAAATGCAATTACAAGGGAATCGGTGGAGGTTTAAATGTGTATTTGAGAAAAACAAACAAATAACTAAACCGCGGAGGATGTGTGTGTCCTCGGGGATGAATCCGATCTATGATTTCACTCCACTTCTTGATTTTATTTTGCGCTTTAATCAATCAGACTTGCCTTTTTTTTACATTTTAAGAGGCGCTGGGTTTGAATGCTTCTCATTTCTTTTATTATTCACCACAAAAAAGGTGTGGTGAATTAAAGTGACTTTTCTTGGGGGTGCGGGGGGGGGTGAGGGGAAGACTGTGAGGAATACCCTCAGACTGGCGTGTGGGCACTGGAGCTGCTGCTCGGTCCTGTGAATGCTAATGAGTGTAAAAGTGATGCTGCAATGCGGTACGGGGACATATTCACCTTTCCTTTTTTAGGGCTCTTCAGAAACTCATTGTTTCATGTAGTTTTCTCCTCATTTCAAATGGTTGGTGGACTCAGCTCAGTACTGCGGTGCTTATGGTGGAATATCTCATCTCCTGCTGTGAGGAATTATAGGACAGAGGCCTCACACCCGCACAGCCGACAGGTGATGGAGCCTGAAACAGCAACTTGTGTCTTTTCTTAATTCAAATGAAAATCCCAAAATAGTCACATGATCACACGCGTCCATCTCTAATAAAACAAACAAAAAATATGATATGGCCTTCTAGCATAGAGGGGTAATTGTGTTGAATAATTACATTTATAGATGCAGACGCAAACAGACTCAATAAACTCATCCGCAGAGCTGGTGATGTGGTGGGGGTGAAACTGGACTCCTTGGAGCCAGTGATGGAGAGAAGGATGCTTCTGAAACTACGGAGCATCCTGGACAACACCACCCACCCCGTCCATCAGCTCCTGGTCCAACACAGGAGTACACGGACCAACAGACTCAGACCCCCCACCTCAAAAACTGAGCGCCACAGGAGGTCCTTTCTCCCAGTGGCAATAAAACAATACAATACATCTCTCTGATTGCACTGTCAACCATGCATACTCACTGCACTGTCTTCATTCATGTAAATGACCCACTTACTGTAGTTCTTATTTTTGCACACTGCTCTTTTGCACTTGTCTTTTCTGTCATTATGTGCACTATGTGCATAGCCTTGTTCTCTTTCATTCCCTGTTTATTGTTGTTGAGTGGCGCACTGTCAGAACAGAATTTCCCTTAGGAATGAACAAAGTATTCCGATTCCGATTCCGATTCTGATTCTGATATCATTACATACACTCTACCTTGCAGGGTGATAGAGAGGAGACAGAAAACCGGGGAGGTGATCGAGCTGACGGAGGATGGACGGCCTCGGGAGGCCGCGGAGAAGAAGCCCCCGCTCTGCGACTGCAAATGCTTCGGTCTACCGCGCCGCTACATCATCGCCATCATGAGCGGCCTGGGCTTCTGCATCTCCTTCGGTATCCGGTGCAACCTGGGCGTAGCCATAGTGGGCATGGTTAATAACAGCACCGTCCACCACAACGGCAAGATCATCATCAAAGAGGTGTGGCAACAGCAGAGAGAACCCTGACGTAGAGCCCACGTCGAGCGTGCCTCCAGACGCACGAGTCCGGCTTTATCAGAGTGTAAAAAAAAAGAAAAAGAAATTAGTGTTTTTAGTGCTGCTAATGTGTCGCTCTGCCGAGCAAACATAATAGGGTCTTCGCCTGAAGTACCTTCAGGCTCAGGCCCTAAAAAAAAGAAAAAAGAAAATGGATTCCTGGACAGACCCTCTAGTCTGAGTCTAGAGACAGACGTGCACAGTGATACACAATGATTTCCAGTGTCTATCGATCCACCGACAGTGAAATCTTCTTCTTTGAGGCCTTTCATCAGTAAAAACGTGACATGTCTTCTAATTTGTGGCTGTTTATTGCAACAATGGCAAATGTTTTCAAGGTCAAAAAAACTACCATCCTGAAATCAAGGCTGAGTTTTTGTAAAAAGAAAACAAACAAACAAAAAACTATGAATCTGCTTCATCGTCACGGCGTTTCAGCGTTTAGGCCGATTATTCGTATTTATACCTGCAAGTCACTTGAGGAACACGCGCCTTCCTTTGACACATAAACGTCATTGCATCAAAATAAAACGGCACAGGCCCTGGGCCACGTTTTGTATCCTTCCATTCACAAAACGCTCGTTATTATTAAATGATATCGTCCCAGAAGTCCAACGGAGGCCTTTCTGCAGCGTTCAAGGTCGGGATTTGCTCATCTTCATTGTTCTTTTTTTTTCTAATTATTCTCCAGAAAGCAAAATTCAACTGGGATCCAGAGACGGTGGGAATGATCCATGGATCTTTTTTCTGGGGCTACATTGTGACACAAATCCCGGGAGGGTACATATCCTCCAGACTGGCAGCAAACAGGTAGGCGGCTCCCTCCACGAATCTCCATAAATTAAACAGTCGAGTTCACTTGGCTGGGGAACCACTGGCATCCTTTTTTTTTTTTTTTTTTTTTTTTTTAGTAATTTTGCCTTTTAAGATACAGTTGGTGTGTTTCTGTCTCTCCTCATTCCTCCTCCCTCTTCCTTACGCCTCCTTCTATTTAAAGAAATAAACACGAGAGTCTGAGTGGAGTCAATTCAAATTAAGAGCGAATAAAAGTATGAAAGACGCGCAAAATGGGCGTCATGATCATTTGAATGAATTCCGTCTGTATAAAGACAAAACAAGCAGCAGCAACAGCAGCCGGGAGACGAGGAGCTGCAGGAGGCCACCGGGCTGCGGGCCCGCGGCCCCCGGTGTCAGGGCTCTCTGCCACCTGTTAATGAGCTCCCTGGAGGGGGCCCTGGCTAATCTGTCGCTCTCTCGGGGCATGGACGCCAGACCCGTGTATTCAAGCCAGAAGCATTAGTCACACCGGCACTGCCAGTTCAGGATCCCTCCCTCCTGATATTCAACCCGCGGTCATAAAAACGAACATTCGTTCGATTGGTTAGCAAACGGCGGGAGAAATAATGGGCGCAGATTTTAATACCAACTCTTAAATATTTAATGAATAATACGATCGATGTATCGTTGTGGCCTGATTAACGTCCAGTTTCCAATCTATCTATTGTCTGCTCCGCCCTGTTGATTGACACGCGGACGTAATCGCATCAATAGACTCGTGCCCAAACGTGACCCAACCGGATTAGGGTTTGCCCCCCACGCGCAGATGCAAGGGGCGGGAGCAGGTGACTGAAATGAGGGAAACGTCCCGGTGGTGTTATTGATGGCTTCCCCCGCTCCTTAATTATTTGCACGTGCTCAGATACACTGAATAATAACCACAAATCCAGAGGACACAGGTTCGATACCTGCAGGGGACAACGGGAATAAAAAGGCTGCTGGCGTTGAAACGGAACCGAGTCACTCTTCACGCGCAATTTCGTCACCGCCACTTGAGCGGGTTGATTTAGCAGTGAGACGCGTCAACCCGAAAGGCGACTGATCGTTGTTGCGTAAAATATGCATCACCGTGACGTCATCTGCAGAGACCCAATCAACGCAGAGCACGCGAAATACATTTTTCAGGTGAAATTCCCTATGTTTCATCATCGTTTTGTATGATATCTGATATTTGTGGGTAAAAAATATATATCTAAGAAAAACCTCTAGTCTTAGGAAGGAGAATTGTACAATCTGTTCACGCTATATTATCACATGATTATTGGAAATGATTATGAGAAGATTTTCTGTTACCGAAATAGAGGTTTATTCAAATAAATGTGATTACTTTCAGGGTGTTCGGAGCAGCCATTGTTCTCACCTCTACGCTCAACATGTTCATCCCCTCGGCTGCCCGCGTCCACTATGGGTGTGTCATCTTTGTCAGGATATTACAAGGCCTGGTGGAGGTAAGAGCATCTTTGGATGAACTAGGAATAAAAGCTAAAGTCTGCTTATAAATAGCTGCAGCTTTGACATAATCCACAAGCACTTATAATCTTTTTTTTTCCCCACGAAAGCAAAGCAAAGAAGGTAAAGTGCTGTAGATCCTCAGCTTCCGGGAATGTGAGATGGACTGTATTGATCCAGACCACTACAGCTGAGGGTTTGTGGGATGACACAGATCCTAGTTAGGATCTTCTATTCACAACAGTGGAGTGTAGATAGACGAAAAGGGCCATGCTGACATGCAGAGTCTTCAATGTAGTGAAATACAACACCAATACTGGCCAGCTGTGTTTAATGGTGATGGAAAATATCATTGTTGTAAACAAATAAAAGAGGAAGCCAGTAAAAGCTGTAAATAATACACAATAAAGCCTGACGATATAGTAAACATGATTGGGCCTTTTCGTAAAATGTTCTTCTGCACAGCTTTGCAGGCAGATAGGAAGTGAAGCCTGATGGTTAGATGCTAAGTCCTTCTTCCTGAAGTCGATTTTGTACCTTTTTTATAATATAATCTTTGCAAGCTTGAGTGATTGACAGTAATGATATAAATCCATTAGCATGATGTTACAAATAGACACCAGGCTTTTCTTCCCTTCTGTAAAACTGAACTGAGGTTTAAAAAAATCCTTACAAATTTGTGCAAAAGAATATTTCATAAATGAGGCCCAGATTGTTTTTAACAAGGCAAACATGTCTGAGAGATGTTGCTTCATCTTGTTTTAATGTTTTTGAACTAATCTTATCAGATGATGAGCATCATTAAACAACATATAACACAGATTTTGTCTTTAACATGCTATGCATCTTACTTGATAATAGGCTCAGAAAATGTAAAATGTATTATCCTGTCCACTTGAAAAAGTGAGAATGTGCCTCCTTTTTTTCTTTTTACATCTTTTAGTATTCACTTATTTGCTTTTAGGTTTAGATCTCCATTGGTCAATTGCACAACCTTCTCCAATACATTACTATTATCTCTGATTTTCCCCTCTTCGACTGGGTAGAACACTGCTCTCCTCACAAAGTGTGTAAAGGTTGTGTTTTACATCTGCTCAGTTTGTTCAAATTAGCGGCTGATGAGCGTTTAATAGCTGCTTAGCTGCTTTGCTCCATGGACAGTTCATTGTGTAATTTGTTCATGTTAATTACGATGGTGGAGATGTTAATTTGTTGTTTTTTTTTCAAGTTACCATCATTGGTTTAGGGTCATATCAAAAGGACAGCATTACACCTCCCACAGAACACAGCAAATGCTTACTGCCCTTACTATTGGTTTTAACTGATGTCTTAAAAACTATCTCTTCATATTAATAACATCAAGTCTCCTTAATGTGTCCTCTTGTACTAACACACTTTTTGTCTTCCAGCTTTTGCTAGCTGCTTTTCTCTAACATAAATGGATGCTATGTGTTGTGTAGGGTGTCACCTACCCTGCCTGTCACGGTATCTGGAGCAAGTGGGCTCCTCCTCTTGAAAGGAGTCGTCTGGCCACCATCTCCTTCTGTGGTGAGTGTTTGTTCCTAATAAGACTGGGATTTACAGCATGGAATCAAAATGGATTCTAAAAGGTTGTTGAACATTTTGTCTGACTCAGGCTCGTATGCTGGTGCTGTGATCGCGATGCCTCTGGCTGGGATCCTGGTCCAGTATACAGGCTGGTCCTCCGTGTTCTACGTCTACGGTACTATTGATTGTTTTATCAGCAGGTTTATATGTTAGAAAATGACAGAACACTCTGATAAGAGGTTGGGAAATAGCTTTAGAAATATTGTATTATATTATAAACAGTTTGGTTGTCCAATGAAAAGTCAAATGGATTTACCAGCCAGACTGTGCATTGATTTTCTCCCCCAGTGTGTCAATAAATAACCCCCTGCCTTCTCTCTGGACTGGATACAGTTAGCTGCCCTGTCTGGGTGTTATCCTCTCAGGCATTTTGGAAAGATCAGGCTGCCAAATACTGTGTCACTGCTGAGGTCAATTCATCTGATATGGTATCTGTCTGTGATACGCAGGATGCTTTGGCATCTTCTGGTACATGTTCTGGATCTTGGTGTCTTATGAGAGTCCCGCTGAACATCCGTCCATCACTGATGAGGAACGCTGCTACATCGAGGAGAGCATTGGAGAGAGTGCCATGCTAATGGGTCCTGCTGAGGTGAGGACATCGTTAACCGCTACTTCACTTCAAAATGCTTTTTTTCACATATTCCAATCAAGAAAAATGAAGGAAGTAACACATGTATTGCTCTGATCCTCAACAGAAATTCAAGACCCCCTGGAGGAAGTTCTTCACCTCCATGCCTGTCTATGCAATCATCGTGGCCAACTTCTGCAGGAGCTGGACTTTTTACCTGCTGCTCATCAGCCAGCCTGCTTACTTCGAGGAGGTGTTTGGCTTTGAGATAAGTAAGGTGAGTCCAAACAATGAGCAACTGGAAGTGCGACCACTTTTGGTGAATGTAAATATGACCCTTTGCTCTTGCACTAAATCATTAGCAAAGTCAAAATCAATTCAACTTTATCGCACAACCTGATTCATTATGTAACACGGCAAAAGCAGTTCACACACGATATAAATGTTTTGAAACGTGGCACATTTAAATAAAAGAAACAGTTATAATAGACATCCGTAGGTTCATTCTCAATTATCCAGGTGATATAACATTAAAAAGAACAACCGATGACTGATTTTCGATACATTTTCAATAAAATCTCTATCAGTTTTGACTCTACTTACTTTGGTACAACACTTATACAGCCTGAAATCAAACAGCCGATATGGTTGATTTTCCCCTGTGCTCATAGGTTGGTATACTGTCCGCCCTGCCTCATTTGGTGATGACCATTATTGTGCCCATCGGCGGCCAGCTGGCTGACTACCTGCGCAGCAAGAACATCCTGTCAACAACCACTGTCAGAAAAATCATGAACTGTGGAGGTGAGAAGTCTGGGCTGAGGATGAAGCATCAGTTTTCACACCTGTCCCTGCACAGCTACAGGGTGTTACTGTCTCAGATACACACTGGTCTTTCTGGTTTGCTCATTACTGCATATATAGATATATATTTTAGAAAAAAATCTATGTGTGTACCCAAGTTGCCTCACTGAGCATTGATTTCATATCTGTCACCGATGTAATCAAGTGCACACCATGTATCTTGCTTAATTTAATTGGTACTGTGATGGCCAGCAGCCTGTGGGCTTTGTGTGTGTGTGTGTGTGTGTGTGTGTGTGTGAGAGAGAGAGAGAGAGAGAGAGAGAGAGAGAGAGAGAGAGAGAGCGAGAGAGAGAGAGTGTAACCCGCTGTTTTTCTCTGTTAGGATTTGGCATGGAGGCCACGTTACTGCTGGTGGTAGGATATTCCCACAGTAAAGGGGTGGCGATCTCCTTCCTGGTGCTGGCAGTGGGCTTCAGTGGATTTGCTATATCAGGTTAGTAGAAGCAAGACACACTTTCAATCTCTGGGAGCCGGGATCTAATTTTGAGAGAATAAAACTGTCATCAAAAAAAAAAAAGACCAGATGCAAGCGTCATATAGTGGCCTAATTTTATATGTAGGTGACAGATATGTTCTAGGGATGCAGTAAATATGACAGGGCAAAGAAGGAAATCGGATTTCTCACAGATGTTATCAACAAATCTTTGTGTGTATCGATCATCTGCAGGATCATGGAAACAATGATTAATTTATCTGTTTAAATGTGTAATGCTAAAAATACAGTCAACATTGTTGCACTGCTGTAAAAGTAGTATCTTCTCAAAATCCTCCATCAAAGTGTTCCTTGTTTTTTTCCCCCTGCGTTCTGTCACGACCCCAGGTGCCAAGTAGCTAGTCACAGGCAGAGTCAGGGTGTGGGTGGATCTTCTGGGGATGCCCCCAGTCTCTTCCTTCATGGTTGAAAAATAAAAAACACTCTTTAGCACCCAATATGTTGTCTCAAAAAATCTCACCCCACACCCATGGGTGCTGCACAAACTATCAATACAGGGTGCAGTAGAGCAAATTACACGTGCCTGAACTGATGTTCATCGCATCAATTTTCTTGTCCGATTTTTTTTTTGGAAAATTTCCATCATAATTTCCTGTTTTACTTAAAAGATTTGAATGTTTTGCATATTTACACAAATAAACCTGTCAGACCTTCTCAGTCATAAAATCATCTGATCTCCTCATGCTTAGTTACGGAGGATGCAGAGGTCTGTGACTGTGGACAGAATTGGATTCCTGCCCTGTTGTTCCTCAGCCTTCTCCTGGCATCTTTAATAATTCAGTGCTAGCTGTCCCAGGGGATTCGCCAGGCAGGCAGGCAGGCAGCGTGCAGCAACCGGCGAGGACGCTCATTCAGCCAGTCAGAATGGGGGAGAGGGAGGCTATGTGGCCTCTTCCTGAAACAAGATGGTCACCATTTATGCTGTGATGTCAGCCATATAACTATGTCTATTTTTATTTTTTAAACAGGCTTCAATGTCAATCACCTGGATATCGCTCCCCGCTATGCCAGCATCCTCATGGGCATCTCTAATGGAGTGGGAACCCTGTCCGGGATGGTATGTCCACTGATTGTTGGCGCTATGACAAAAAACAAGGTAAGAGCTTTTGCCACCAAACGTGGCATTAAATTAAATCCTTCCAAAAGGGTCAAATGTAGAAATGATCAGCTCTTTAGCCTCTGAAGGCAATTGAAAGTTGAAAGTTTATGGGGGTAGACGACATTAAAAAGTTTTAGAACCATCATACTGTATATAAGACTTTAAAATATGATTTCAGAAAAGGCAAAAGGCATATTGCAGTGTTTTCTTTTCCTGGAAGTGGCTGTAGTTTTACTGGAGGACCAAAAAGAGAGGCATATGAGGTGGAGCAGGTAAAATGAAAACTTCATCGAAACCCAGCGAAAGTTCAAGGAGGCAATAAGAGTCCAAGGGGCTGAGCAGGGCAAGCAGTCGTCTGTGGAGTGGACAGAAAGACGAGGGTCTCTTGGGTACAGAGAGGAAGAAATGTAAGAGCAAGGAACAGGAGAATGACTCGGAAACAACTCAGACCTGAGTAACAGAGCAGGACAGAGGTGTCGACCGGCCCCTGCACCCACACCACAGACACGGGAGAGACACGTGAGGGAAAAGGGAGGAAGCACGATAGCAGTGAAGGGCCATGACAAACATTTGATGATATCACTTTAAAGATGGCTGCCCAGGCAGGATCTGTTGATAATGACCACTTCTCTGGCAGGCTCCGGCTTGTTAAATCCTTAACAAACAACACCCTGTCTTCCGTCAGAGTCGAGAGGAGTGGCAGTACGTGTTCCTGATTGCCTCCATGGTGCATTACGGAGGCGTAGTGTTCTACGGGATCTTTGCTTCAGGAGAGAAGCAGCCGTGGGCCGACCCTGAACTGACCAGCGAGGAGAAGTGTGGCTTCATCGAGGAGGACGAGCTGGCAGAAGAGACGGGTGACATCACTCAGAATTACGGTGCTTACGGTGGGACCGCTAAGTCATACGGTGCCACTACGCAGGTGAACGGTGGCTGGGCTACCGGCTGGGAGAAGACAGAGCAGTACGTCCAAGAAGAAGCACAGGGAGGAGGCTATGGATACAGGCAGGATGAGGGCTACTCTTAGACCAAATACAAATCACATAAGTAGACTTATTTCCTTGAGTGTGCAGTTTAGTCATAAAAAAATATCAACAAATGAGAAACAAGAAAAACTACAATCCAATGTTGTATTGTTTGCACAAATTCTAAAGAAAATAAAAAATATCAAGTTAATGTAAAAACTACTAAAATATATAAAAATAATTAATAGAGGTGTAACACAATTGGCAGTCTGTAAATGTATTATTATGCATATGGATAATAGAGATATTTATTTAGAGTGGAACTGTGTTTAAACGTGAACATTTTCATACCATCAGCTGAGGCCTGCAGGGTTACAGAGGAGCAACCCATCCCAGCCGATCCTTTATTTATCTGATTAACTGGTTCTTGTTACAGTAAAATGTCCAATAACGAGCCAGCCGTTACAGAGTATACACACGTCCCCGCACAGCTTTGTTAACTGACACTGTCCATAGAGATTGTACCGTATTGCCCCTGAATGCACTCAGAGTAGTCTGTCCTTCTAATGCACAACACCATTGTTTTCCCACCGGCTTCTCTGTGTGTGAACATAAACGTGACCTGGTGTAGAGATTTAATGAGTGACATAATGACTTGTGATTGCTTACGCTGCGTAAAAGGTGGACGTGTCTCTCTCTAATGTTTGTTGTGTGTGATCCATTTTGTAACATGGTGCCTCTGCAGAGGAGAGCTGGCCGTTAGCAAACCAACATCACAGCGATGAACTGCAGGAGTGAGGGAATCGTCACAATTAAACTTCACCGACAACCTGATAGCACAAGGAATAAAACACATATAAGAACTAGAGGACACTTGGAGAGCTAGTACTTCTCCCAGGGTGACCTCAGCCAAACCCAGTGGAAAAAAAAAAAAGCCAGTTCAATCTAAGATAAACAAATCTGCCTCAGTTTTTTTGGCTCATGCTACTCGCCTCCAACAAGTTTAGTGAAAATCAGCCTTACACTTAGTTTGTTTTTTTGCTGATCACAAAACCTCCCGGATGGAGTTATTAACTCTAAGGTCAGTAAGAGTTTGCAGATTTATTAAAGACAAAGAGATTCGTGGTCATGCAGGAGTCATTGAAGGGTTTGTGCAATGCAGAGACTGTTTTAAAGTACAAATTAGCCCGTCAGTATCAGTCAGCACAAAAATACTGTAGGAGGATAAAAGATTTCAAGTAAGTATAAAGTTATAGAGGGTGAGTTTCAGATATTACACAACATGATGGATGGAAGATGAAGCGAACATTAGTGAACTCTGAAGAGTATTGGGACATTTATTATAGATATCAATATTTAAGATGAAATCCAGTAAAACAGAAGTTGTATATGGCAGGAGAAGGGTGATCCCAAATATGTGCAATTTGTCCATTTCTTATTGCAGAATGAGACATTTGATTGATTGGAGTTGTGTCTGGTATTGAAAAACGTGTTTCAGACTCCTGAATATCAAGAAGCAGACATGGTCCAACTCTGGAATCAGTTTCATCCTCACATACTCGCACTTGTGCTGTCAAGATCTAAAGGGGCCAACTTTGTTGAATTCCTCACTTGTCATCTATATGGACCATACTGTGTGTCGGCGTTTCACGATATAGATGTGTGTGGATGTGTATTTATGCATGGAACAAAGTGAAACATTTGTAGTATGACTTTTTATATTTTATTTGATCCATTTTCAAATGTATTTGTCCTTGTCTCAGAAACTGTTACTGATGCTTCAATTTCTTTGCACAATTAACCAAAGGTGAAGAGCTGAGCTGGGTTTTAGCTGGAGGTTGTTTTTTTTTTTAAACCAGTAAAGGTCTGTACGCTGACCCCCCACCCAGCCAGCGTGCAAGCGGCATCGAACATTACTCAGTGTACAAAGCAATAAATCCATAGTAACAGTTCTAGTCAGACGTCACGCACCATCAACAGTCATTATGTAACTGTTTTTTATGCATTTGTTCAAACGTCGTGTTTTTTGTGATAACGTGGAAAATGAACACACATACTTGTAAAGATAAAAAAAACAACAATGAAATATATGTATAAAATATAGTAATAGAGTCCAGCACAAACGTCTTTGACAGCATAAAGATGCAAAGGGTTTGTGACGGGGCTGCTCACCAGATGAGAATGATACAACGAGCTCTGTTGAAAGCGGATGCTCTTCTTCTTCTTCTTCTTCTTCAGTTTTTGTTTTCGGTGTGGTCCTTAAGGACTGTGTACAGCTGTGTTCTTCCTCTCTGTCTGTCTGTCTGTCTCTCTCTCTCTCTTGCTCTCTCATTCTCAGTTTTTAGTTGGATTGATGCTCATCAAGTGGCTGGACCTCTGTCGTCTCTACTGAACCACGTGTGTCCCTCCCTCTGTCCTCCCTCTCCTGATTTCATTTCATTACCCGATATTCCTCCACAAGGATGAAACCTGATTCTACATTAACAAAAATGACAAATGTTTGATCTGAAGTAGTAAAAGTTTCCTGTTTTTGTGCCTCTGAAGTTAAAGTGTGATTCTACTGTATGGCTTCTGTTGCCTTGTTCATTGAGAGGTGATGTCCAAATGAAATACTCTACATCTTTTTTTGATAAAAAAAACAAAACAAAGTAAACCAATCTCTGTGTGTCCCGTGTTTGTATTGACCACCACACACTTTTTTTTGTGTGTGCCTTTTATCCAGTTTACATTTGAATTGAACTTGACAGCTACCTAGCAGATCGTCTTAACATTCACCTCATGGAGGCAAAACATATGATCTGGCCAAGAAAAAAAAACATACCGCATACTTTTAAGTTCTGGTATTTTCAGAATACTGCATGGCCAACATTATATCACCTCTTGACTCTGCTGGTCCAGAAAATCTACAGTCATATGATGATTATCAGCAAATATGAAAGTTGGAAATTAAATCCTTGGTGGACCTTATGATGCCAGCAGGGGCGTGGATAAAACCTTCCTGCAAGCTTCATTAGTAGCTGTTCAGCAGCTTTTAATTGTAATACTCCATCTTCCTGAGCAGATGTAGTTGACCTGGTTGTGTTTTGTGGACTTTCCATGCTATTTAGCAAGAGAACTTGCTCAGAAAATGTGCATGAATAAAGAAACATTTTAATTAAGAGTGGACAAACTTCTGCAGAGGATCATCTGGAGCAGTTTACTGTATATATGTTTTAAACTTTTACTTATTTCAAGTACTCAAAGCTTCAAACCAACAACAAAACCTGGTGTGGTGACTTCTGGGCTTCAAGGTGTTTTTTTTTTCTCTTTGTGGGGAAGCTCAGATAAACAACGCTATTCTACATTTAATGGGCTGCTTATATTCAGGATGTAATGATGGCTAATGTCACATGATTGATTCATGTGACTGGTCGGTCCTGCTGTTATATAAGGTCTGTCACAGATGATGCTGTGTAATTTCAGTAACATGTATATCATATTTCTGCCATCAGACAAGTTGATTCCTACAAATGAACGAAGAGAGATGAACAGGATGTCGTTTAGTGATGTGGGATCATTCGGTTTGTATTTACTGTGAGGTTTTCAACAGGGAGCTCTAGCTGCTTCTCCAAGGCCATAGGAAGTGCAGAGTTAATGGCTGCCCTCCTTTGCCTGTTTGTGAAATCAATGGGGTCATTCCCTAGTGGTCGGCTGGACCTATTGACTGTTCTAACCTCTTAATGGAGATGAGAGGGAGGAGGAGCGCTTATTGAGCTATTTGGGAGTGTTATTTCGACAAAGGAGCCGACCCCTTTCCTCCACCAACACAGCTCTCACACACACAGGAGATACCAAAGACACACCGGAATTCTTCTTCTGCATTATCGTCATCCGTGTCTGTCTGATTATCAACTCAAAGACAAGACTCAACTGCCTTTCATGAAATAAAGCGACCAGTAACAGAAAATTACAATGAAACAGGTCATTAATTCCAAAAGAAAAAGGCAAAAAGAAATTCTCTTTATGTCTGATGTATCTTTCATACTTATTAGTAAAAAAAATGTGATCTTATCAAGAATTTCTTGATGTCTCCCACTTCTCTATGAAGTCCATGTCCGTGTCTGACTTTTGGGGAGAGATCAGCCACCAAATTATCGGTGATGTCATGGATCATGCCTGTTTAAGTCAGACAGTCACTGAGCACAGAGCAGATTTACTCTTTCACTAATGAATGTTAAAACAGTCCTCCACTGTCAAACTCTGCAGATACAAGATTCTACACAGTGAAGCTCAGACATTCAGTAGAAAAGAAAAAGGACAAAAACACACTTATGACTGGAGGGAGACTTTAATGTAACTCATTCCAACTTGTATAATGAGCCAAAATCAGTTTAACGTAAAAAGTTTTTTGTTCTAAGATGCAAGTAGTCATTCTTATCTAAGATGTCTCCTTCTTTGACCTCTCTCAATGTCACACTTCAATAACTTGCATACTGGAACACGATTGGCTTCTGGGACGGTCGTGATGTCACAAATCCTGCTTGTACATTCCTGTCATAAACTCAGATTTGAACCAAGGACAGAGACTGAAAACGGACAAGTTTAGCATCTATCTTCTAGAGTCAGATTCCTCTCAAAGATCCTGCTCCAAAAGTAAATGTCAACAACACATTTTTGACAGAAAGGTATTTGTGTTCAAAAATATTTGACACAAATATTAAAAGACACAAATAGAGTAATGAATGTTTGTCTAATGCAATCGATACCATCATAAAAAATATGTACTCTGGCTGTCTGTTCATGTCTGCTAAATTTCTATTTTGAGATTTGTTATTTCTGCTCTGTGTAGTACAGCACTGGTGAGACAAAATTCAGGGCCCCTTCTCTTTTCTAACACTGCTGACGTCAAACAAATCAGGAGCTTTTGAAATCCCAAGGTGACACAGAGATCAGGGTTTGATTGATGTGCAACGTCTGGATCAGGTGATATTAAAAACATGCTCTCTATTCTGTGTGTGTGTGTGTGTGTGTGTGTGTGTGTGTGTGTGTGTGTGTGTGTGTGACCTCAGCTCATTGCATTTGTTAATTTGACAGGCTCAATAAATGTGTCACCAGTGACCCTAAGTGGTATTTTCTCACAATCAACCAGCCAGAACCGTCATCCTGTCCTGGTGCAAGCAAGGGAGGTGACCCATAACCCTCTGTGACTGTCAATCCACTTATAACACAAACCTTACCCCCCCAGCCCCACCCCAACCCAACCCACCCAGCTTCATGGATATCTTGATAAACAGTTGAAAAAAAAAAAAAAAGAAGCTTTGCTGTCTGTGTATAAATGGAAGTGTCTGTGCTGGTGTGTGACGCCATCCTGCCTATATTTAAATGTTTGCTTGGTTTTGAGAAGTTTTCATATTCGTAGGCATCGCATAGACAAATATAGAATGTAGGTGTCTGACAGCACGAATGCTAAATTGAGGGATGGCGTGCACATATGTTCAGCGTCTTAAATGGCTGCTCAGATGTGGGTGGGGGGCAGGTGTTTCCATTGCCTCAAGGGAGCTAAGGGTGTGTGTGTGTGTGTGTGTGTGTGTGTGTGTGTGTGTGTGTGTGTGTGTGTGTGTGTGTGTGTGTGTGTGTCTGTGTGTGTGTGTCTGTGTGTGTCTGTGTGAGGAGTGGAAGTAGATCACTACTAAAATCACTCTTTAATGACTTGAGGGTTGTGCTCATGTTGTGCTTGAGCCCAATATGGCTCATAAATAAGCCCCTGATTTGCACACTGCAGCGCCTCCAGCACCTCTGAGCCATTCAGAGGATGATGAGAAAGTAAATGGCGTCAGAGAGGATATCGACTCAAACCCCAGCAGGACAAATGACAAATATTTAAATCATTAATGATTGATAGGATATTACTCCTCCCTCTTGCAACTTTATTAATTACCAACAGAATTATATGAGTTGCTTCATTTAAGATATCTTTGTTTCGGGTTAGCCAGTTGTATTGTTCTTTCTCAGTGCACACGTGAGCTGTCTATGCTGCTGTGTGAAGTAACACCACCATGGGCGTGTCCACCACGTAGAGATGCAGGAGTCAGATAAAATACAGCATGGCATCATGGAATGGCAGACCTTAAATCAGCCTGTTCTATACATCCCACTTCTACATGCTTGCTGGATCCACAGCGATTGGCTTGGAAAGCAGCAGCAGGATCCTCCTCCTGCACGAGTCAGGAAGCATGATTGAATGCACATGCCAAACCAGCTGGTATATATTTAGCTGCCCCCCCCCCCCAACTCCCTCCCTATCCGCTCCTCATACGCAGTTTCCTCATGCCACCTTGTCAGGAAGTGCGTCATAGCCTCGTCAAGGGGGAGACTCTGGGGTGAGGTACTCTAATATTAGGAAGTCAGAAACTCTCATTCATCAAGCCCCCTTCAAGATCACACACAGAAAGACACTTAAAGCACATGATGCAACATTTTGCGAGTGTACCTGAAAGAGTGTGCGCAGCGTCCACGTGGAGACAGAATGTCTTTTTCATAATCTTGTCTTTTTTTGTCCTCTAGTTTCCCCCCTCAGTCATGCAGATGACTCTCTAGAAGATGAATCACAAGCACACAGTTGATCTAAAATACTTGAAGGAAGCGGCTGGTTCTTTCACAAGTTCCTCCATCATCCTCCATTCTTGTCTGGAGGGGTGCAAGGACCAAATCTGGGAATGAGTCATTGATGACTTTTCTAAAGATCTTCAGCATTTTTCACCTTTGGGTCTAAAAACATTGCAATCACCTAATGGAAACTGTGTTTGGGCAACAAGAAATGACTTGTTGCTATTCTTTTCTCTTCCTTGAAATGTTTGGCAGTTAAACATTAGGATACAGACAAAAACCAAAAACAGTTCAGCAGTTCAAGTAGATGTCCTACTGAAGATACAGAACAGAAGGGGGGTTCTTCATTAATGCAGCTAAGGCACCTGTGTGTGTGCCTCTAATGCCCTGTCACCAGATGGGAGCCAAGGGTGTATGTGTGTGTGTGTGTGTGTGTGTGTGTGTGTGTGTGTGTGTGTGTGTGTGAGTGCGTGCATGCGTGCGTGCGTGTGTGTGCGTGTGTAGTGTTTGGGGAGGGGGTATTTCCCAAATCCAGGCATCAGGCCTCCTTTTGTCCTCTTGCCTGATGGCTTCACGGTGGGGCGACACACACACACACACACACTCATTCACTCTTTCTCTCTCTCTCTCTCTCTCTCTCTCTCTCTCTCACACACACACACACACACATCTCTCACTCTCTCACACACACACACACGCACACTAAATCTCATTAAAAAGTGAGAGATGGGGGAAGCGCTTTCTTGTCTAATGGGGTCGGAGGAAATACAAACAACAAAATGCATTAAAAAATGTATTATTAATATTGACTTACAGTATTATTTGACATTGCATTTCTGAATAGTCCTCATACAGTTATCATATGTATACAAGTACATATAAATAAGTACAAAATGTACAAAAATGTTCACCTACAGTATAATCATGTTGACTTACATCACTCGCACTCAAACACACAGCCTATATAGTTTATAGGTTTCACACAACCACCAAGACTTGTCCATCTGAGTTCATTAACATCTGATAGAGCGTGAGAGAGATGCGATCACCGCCTGCCCTTTTGTTCTGTTTGCAGACACTGCTCTGCACACACTACCTGCTGCAACAGCATACTCCGTGATAAATCAATTTTCTTCAAATATCACTTGATAACAACAACCCTGACAGCTGTTAGCTGAAAAAAAAACTCAGCAAGCCTATTATACTCACATGTTTAACAATCTGCCATAATTGCAGGTGTGAACGTCATGACACCAAGCTCCTACTGACACCCTGCAATTTACCCATTAAGGTTGGAAATTGCAATACAATTGCAGGCCAATTACTTCCTATCAACAGTGGCAGCCACACATGTGCTATGCAACTGAAAACTATACAGTCAATCTTTTCTCTCATCATTATGGACTTCCTGTCGTCATTTCTAATGAGAAGTGAACAGTACACATTTGCCCCCAGCTAATGGATTTTGTTTTGTGTTATTGCAGTGATAAAATATAGATGAACTGTGCCTTTAAGAGCTGAGCCTGTGAGAGCCGACACCTTGGGACGAGTGTGTGGGAGAGAAGCAATGGGCAATAAACAAATCAGTCCAAACACACAGGAGACGCTGCCTCTGCCATTTGATTTGGAGAGGCGATGAAGAAAATGTGCAGCTTCATATTTCACGTGAAAACACAAGAGCTCAGCGACAAATTCTGTTTGTTCCATCCTGACTGATCACATTGTATTTTTCACTGATTAATTCGTAATAAAAAGTAGGGGTCTAAAATCCAGTTATTTAATTCCTTTCTTCTCTGCTTGTTGTTGGCAAAACAACCATGCAAATATCTTTGGAGCAGTTGACTGACACTCATCTTGATGAAATATTCTGATACTGCTGCTACACCCGTCCATCATATCTTAACTCTTTTACTGAAATGCACCGTAGGATGTTTTATTGATGCCAGATGATGTTAAATCTATGGAAATATAGAAACATCCACAAAGGCTCTACCTCCAGGATCACTCTCATGACCACACAACAGTCTTGAGTGAGCCGAGTGCCGCTACAGAAGAGAATCTGATGAACAGGATAAGATAATGTCATGATCTTCCTTTCGTCATATCAGCCTCCTTTGTTATCAGCTCTCTCGCTCTCCCTCCCTGCCGCTGTCCCTCGCTCTGTCACCGCTGCTGCATGGTGACTCAGACACTGCAGAGACGCTACATCTGAATGATGTATCGGATGAGTCACACACAGATTGGACACTGTCCATATTGGAAAAGTTTTGCAGGTACAAAAGCGATATGGCTAAACACACACGGACACACAAAGATAAGCTGCTACACGCATGTTCTCTGATACGCCTAAAACCCTGTCAGAGAGCTGCCATGATCGACGTACCAAACAAAGCTTCTTTCCAGGCTCCTCTGCACCTCCTTACTAAACACACAAGCTGGTTTTAATGGTGTTGTCTTCACACTGGTTTGACCACTGCTACGCAATACACACACAGTCAATCTGTCAATCCGCTGCTCCACAGTGGAGGCAAGATTTCTGCTCATTCCCTCACTCTTGCTGTCCATCTGTCAATCACCCCCTCCTCCCCTCCGTTTTAAAAAGTTACCCGAAGAAAGGTTCTACTGCAAGTCTTCAACAGGTATCGTCTGCAGGTCAACCTAAATTCATCACACCTGCATGACCAGAAAGAATAAAAGCGTTAGGAGGGACTGATGGCAGATCCCTCACCACTGAATGTTCTACAGAGTTGCGCTGACCCCAGGGAGGTGAGCGAGGACGTTGTCATAGCGAGACATCTTGTCATTAAGGGACTTACCTTGGATGCACTGTGATCATTAAAATTGTGATATTGAGGAACTGACGTTAGACGGTGTCTATTTTAGAAATTCAGTAACAATGCCATTTTTGTCAAGGCTTAGTGACATCATGATGACAGGAAAGGTGGCATTGACGTTAAATTCCACTGTGGACGAAAGAAAGAAAATGACTCTAAAATTAAATTACTTGATAAAGCTCACTCAAATCTGTCTTAATGTCCTTTTACTGTTCTATGTTTGTTTTTCATGGGCGTGGTAGATATGTGTGTGTGTAGCTGTGTGTGTGTGTGCGTTTGCGTGTGTGTCCGTTTGCATGTGTATTTGTGCATTTTTATGCATTTTCTATCAATTAACGTGCACCCACATGCACTATTTGTGTGTGTATCCTTGCACATTTTTTTTTCTCTCTCTGTATCTTTTGTCCGTGTTTCAAAAACTGACATGAGTTGCTATGGAGACCGCCTGGGATACTTGTGCTAAGAGGAAGTGGCAAAAGAAAGAAATATGGTTGTCAGGAGACACTCTAGGACTGCGTGTGTGTGTGTGTGTGTGTGTGTGTGTGTGTGTGTGTGTGTGTGTGTGTGTGTGTGTGTGTGTGTATGTGTGTGTGTGTGTGGGTGGGTGGAAGGGGGCTCAAGGTTCAGGTGTTGGTTTTTCTACAGTGGAGGATATTCATATTAATTTCCATTATAATACTTCAACTAAATCTAAAAAAAAAAGAGACATTCTTCCACCTTTCTGCTAAATTA
>NC_141321.1:17144008-17264008 GCF_037954235.1 Aulostomus chinensis
TTTGATGAAGAGGGAAATCTCCTGCAGAATTCAACTGAGGATACCGACAGTTGTGAGTACAGGCAACAACACCAGAGAAGAGTATGTAAAGTTCTTAACGATAATGGGGGGGTCTGCAATTATATCTACTTTTATATTGATTTCACTAGGACGTTGTCAGTAACTGTTGATTAGACAATTGCGTGTTTAATATACAACAATGAAGTTGTTACGAATCTCATGTGTTTACTCTTATTTTTTGCGTGAAAATTGTAATTTCAGATTAAAATCAAGGTTATCAGGCCGCTAGATGAGTGAGGTGTTCGCATGTGAGTTGTGAGGGTCTTGACCCTGCTGGACCTGCAGCTTCACTCACTCTGAGGTGCTCATGAATTGATTTCTTCTTCATGTTCAAACAATCAGTGGAGGATTTGTTTTTAAATGTTTGCCTGTCTTGCACCGTGAGACCTCTGTTCAGGGTTCAGTTGATAAGGCGTTGATTTAGTTTAGGGAACAGATGAAGGAAAGTCACGGGGTGAGGAGATCCCTGCTATAGTTGAAACAGTACATGCACCACTTAAATCTATGTATATACTGTATATATCTGTATTTTTGAGGTCATTACAAACAAAGCTGATGTAAGAAGCGACATGTGCTGAACTACTCGTTATATCTTGATACTATCAATAGTTTATTCAATAGACTTTGAAGGTAAATGCAAAGAAGTGAAAAGCCTTGAGGTAACAGCAAACTCTTCCCAGGAATTTCTTTGTAGAACCTCACACACATTTTTTCTAAAGTCAACATGAGAACTCTGCCTGTCATGTAAGGGAAAAGAATTCTGTTAAGTTGTTGAGAAGTTAGCAGTTTATTATCAGACACTGGCTTTGGATTCATTCTGAAGGCTGGTGTTTTTTGTACTGAAGCCCATGGACAACTGAATAATCCATCACTGTCATCTGACATGCAGCATAGATGCATGTTCAGGTATGTAAACTTAGGCTACAGCACATTTTTCAGTTTGCCTGGTGTGTAATTACAGCTGTTTCCTCTCTAACAGACTTAGATGTTTTATTGTGAGCACAATTAAAGACTGTGAAATGCCACTGAAGCACATCTTACTTTAACATCAAAGGTTACGCAAAGTAAATGAGCTGGTATAGCAAAGCTGGTATATGCATGGGCTTGAGAGAGAGAGAGAGAGAGAGAGTGTGTGTGTGTGTGTGTGTGTGTGTGTGTGTGTGTGTGTGTGTGTGTGTGTGTGTGTGTGTGTGTGTGTGCATGCGTGCTCTCTTACATGTGTGTGGTGTGTTTGCAGACATGCACCCTCAGCTCTGGACGAGTATAAAGGCTGCTAGTGTCTGGGAGCTAGGCCAGTGGATGACCTTTGCCTTCCCTTCCCAGCAGAGCTGTCCTGTAGCAGAGGTGTGAATACTGCACCTGGATGTTTGGTTAGAGACAGAGGCTCTCATGCCCTAATGGTCAACCTGTAAACCAGTCTCAAACTTGGCAGGCAGGCAGGCAGACCACCCCCACCCCCCACCCCCCAACCTGTATCCTCCATCCGTCCCAAGTCTGCATGATGTGTTTACAAAAGCCCCTTTTCACGAGGTTGGCTCTGGACCATATGTCTGCAACATCTTCCCATTCATCTGTGTGTGAGCTCTTTTATTTTACCTGGCACCTTACATGCACTCTGGCGGGCCAGGATTCACTGACACACTTTTCTCTGGGCACTCAGTTGGCCTATTTAACGCAGACATGCTGCGACAATTTGTCGTCAAACTTTTTGCTGATGTCAGCTAACTTCATGACAAAGTGCGCTTGAAGATGTAATGATGCTGAGCACCTCTTTTCTCCAGGTAAAGACACAGGTGGTACATATTAGACGTGACAACAGATGTCTGTGTTTCAAACATCTGGCCGCCAGGTGTGCGTCTACCTGGTTGTTCTGCCTAAGATAAAGCCAGAGAAGAAAGAAGCGGTGAGCTACTGTAGATCAGCAGACACACTGACCTACTGTGTGTTGTCGTCTTACTTCCAGCTGGTTAGAGTATTCCTGGCAGTTAGAGCATGACTCTGCATGGGGCTGAGCTTTATGATGGACGTTTCTCTGGGAACAGGACAAATGAGCCGTGCAGCGGCACCAGGAGACTGGCTCGGCGTTGGAGCTGTACACCTTATTAAAGCTGAGCTCACAGTCTGCCGCTTTAATGCCTTTGATTAATGATTGTGCTCATTGCTTGCTTGTGAGTGTGAGCTCCATTATGAAATGATTTATAACATGTGTTGTCATTACTGCGCACATGCAGGACAGCGCTGTTATTACTCTCACTTTTAATTATTAATTGTTTATTTTCTTCTGCTTTTATCCATCCTGCATTGGCAGAAATAAACAGATTTTTGAAACATGAAACAGCCTATACGCTGTTTCTTTTTTTAGAAAATACTTCCCACTGCAGCTGGAAGTATGAATCCCAATTTATAGCTCTGTAGTTACTTACAGGTCACAATAACAAACAAAACAAAGAGTAGATGTGCAGAAACAAATACATCTGTCATACATCTGTTTTTTTTTAAATTTGATGCTGTGTTTTGCAGAAGTATAAAGGAACTTGAGTTCAATCGGTCATGAGTTCAGTTTAAAGCCGAGTCACATAAGTTTCATCACTTGTAGTCAAATGAAAAGCTTCCTATCTGTGATTAAAACAATTGCACACTGAAATATAAATGAGTCAACATGCAGTTTATGCAAAATATCGCAAGAGCATAACAGACAAAGAAAAAAGATCAGTACAAAACATTCTGTCGTTTCTCCCCGTCTTCAGGGTCTCGTCGATCGCAGCTGAATCATGGAGGGCGAGGCGGAATGGATGAACGGCGGTGGGGAAAGTCCTCTGACAGGGTTGGGGATGAACTGTCTTCTTGGCCAAAAGTACAGACACTCTGGTCCAGGTCTCGCCAGTCCTCAGGAGTACAACCAGTGGCTGCCTTACCGGCACGACGCCAGCCTGCTGCCCATGAAAGAAGACCTGGCTTTCTGGCTCAACACCATCATGGGTCAGATATTCTAATGAATGCACCTAAGTGAAAGATCGGTTCTTTTTTTAATCATCAGAGAAGATGTCAGTTCAAAGTTTAGTATAGTATCATATATTCATCCCAAACATCACCTCAGGCATTTCTCTCCGCTCTCTTCAAACTTGGTCTTTTATTTAGAGAAGTAGGTGGTGTCACATTAACCTACTTATTATCCCAGATCCTTCAAATACTTCCTCATGAAGGAAACTGTGGTGGAACTTAGGTTAAAGGGGCGTTTCAGCCCATTTTACTGCATTGTGAAAGAAAACGTACAAGTTTTTACGTGCCAGGACGTGTTTGAGGTTGACCGGAGTGACAAAAATCCAACATGATGAGTGTTTTACAGATACTCACTTTTAATTAAAAAATAAAATATAAAAAAACATGATAGGGTCTTCGCCTGAAATACCTTCAGGCTCAGGCCTTCATAAAATAAGAAAAATGAACTTTAGCTTCCAGACCAGGGAGTTTGATAGAAGTGATCAGAGTAATGCTACTTTGGATGTTTTACATAAATACCCAGTTTTTTTATTTCTTCACACATCAGAAGCATTCCTGTGGTTTACTTTGGTATTTTGTAAATCTATAATTCACAAAATAATCCAAACAGTCCAACATACTGCTGTCTACTTGGTATTAAGGTATACAGCAGATCAAATTAGAACAGTTTTTACTGCAAGACTGCAAGACTTCTGGAATAGCAGATATTTCTACAAATAACACCATGTTTACTGATATTCCAGTACCTTCAGTCAGTGGGATGCAACATTGCGTGTGTGTGTGTGTGTGTGTGTGTGTGTGTGTGTGTGTGTGTGTGTGTGTAGGTATGGATCTGACAGCTGACAGTTTGATGGAGAGGTTGGATAATGGTGTTCTTCTCTGTCAGCTGGCACAGCTGCTCCAGGAAAAGATGATCCATATCAACAATGGCAAGGTGTAGCAATGCATACACACACACACACACACACACACACACACATGCACACACGGACGCATACTTAAGAAAAATACAACCATTCTCGATGAAGTCACTTCATTTGCCAACAAATCAACTAAAACAGACGGCTGTGTGTTGTGTCACATGAGGCTGCTGGTGTTTGGGAGTCTGTAAAATACGAGATAAGTACTTTATTGAAAATCAGCTCAGAGAAAATGTAATGAAGTCTGAGGACTTGATAGGAAAAGCCCGTAAAACACAAGGCAGCTTAGACTATAAGTCCAGGTCAGGAGTGAGGTCAGTGTCTGCTTCCTATAGCGAGCCTCATCCTGCCAGCGCTGGTTATGTTTTGACAAATCCTCCATGCACTCAGAGATGTTAGCACACGAGCTGAGGAGGAGAAACCCTCCACTCTGCCTGTCGCTATATTCATATTTAAGGACTGCTGCAATATTAAAGAAGGCATGTGTACTTTTTAATCATTGGACAGATTCAGACAGTCTGAATCACTGAACACACTCATATTTACTACCTACTTATGAATTCATTTTTTGCGTGTGTTTGTGTGTGTTGAATGCAGCCCCTCATTAGGAGAGTGATCCATTGGCGAGCTGATGCAACTTCTGGATCCTTTTTCGCCAGAGACAACACTGCCAACTTCCTCTACTGGTGCCGAAAGATCGGCGTTGACGAGGCTCACCTCTTTGAGTCAGAGGATCTTGGTGAGTTAAGACCGGAGATCGTTCCTGGGATGCATCTTTGACACTTATTATATCAATATAAAGGCCTGAAGTCATATTAATTAAATTAAAAGCCTTGGACTTAAGTTTTGTCCCACTGAGATAGAAGTCAAACAATGAGAAGTATGTATTCTGCTTCCAACTCTAGTCCAGTTATTGTGTGGGAACATGATATCCCTTATATTTGTTGAATTTAGATTAGTTACTATTATTCCATCACTACGATCAAGCACTGACATATCCCATACTTCCATGTGTCTCACAATAGGGTGAAAAGAAGTGAATGAATCACTTTTTTTAACAACATGAATCAGACTTTCACTCGCTGTTGGTTCCTGTGTCCTCTGCTACTGTGAACGGTGCTAATTAATTAATCATACAAAATTAATGCATTAATGCAGTGGATCCTGCCCTCGGATTTAGCTTGTGAGTGGAAAGCTGAGTAAGCAGCGGAGGACACCGGCACACATCGGCTGTGTCAAGTCTAGAGGAAGCCCTACACATCACACACACTCAGTGGTTTTGACTGTCAGGACTTCATGTATAATTGTTGCTCATGAATATTTGGCTCATACTTCAATTGCTATGACCATCATTGCCTATGAACCATAAAAACTGTTCTTGAATACATTGGAGAGTTAAAAAAAAAAAATTGACATCTGAAGTTTACATTACTTCTTAATGAAACATTTCCAATGTGACGCACAGACGTGATGCGGTATTTTTTTTTAATGAGTAATTTTACTAAAATGCTAGTAATTTGACAACCCTAGTACTATTTTAGAAAAAAAAACAGAAACTGGTGCTATATTGTTGGAAAAGGTTTTAAAAACTCAAAAACTCAGAGAGTGTTGATACATTTACATGTTTCAACGCAAAGGAAGTGGAACTGTGAGAAGAGTCTGGCACTGCTGGCTCTCAACAAGAGGCCCATCTGAGTCTTCATGTCCCTCCATGTGTGTGCGTGTGCGCGCGCGCACGCGTGTGTGTGTGTGTGTGTGTGTGTGTGTGTGTGTGTGTGTGTGTGTGTGTGTGTGTAGGGGTTTCAGTGGATGGACCCTACTGCATTTGACTAATTGAATGAAAGGAGAGAAAAGTTAGGATACTTTGATACTGTGATCTACATGATTTTTCTGTCTGTTTTCTCCATTTTTTTTGACTGCAGACATATAAAGTCAGATATCCAATCCAGGTGACTGTTTCCATAAGTCACAGTAGCATTAATAGTTAATTGCATCATTTTGCTCCTTTTCTCCTTTCTCTGTTGGAATATTTCCTTGTGTAGTAGTTTTACTTTTCTTTTTTTTTTTGGCATGCTCCAACGTCTTGACAGTGACTGAGCTGTAGCTGCGTTTCAGTGGTTTAATGTGTAAGTAGCGGACTGGAGGCAGGCCGTGAAGCCTTCATACCCTCATGCCCTCAGCTGCACATCCAAAACCCTCAGGAATTCCAGCTCTGCTTCAAAGATAGAGCTGCACAATAGAGATGGAGCTCCTCCCGCAATGTGTCCTCCATGTTCAGGCAGCTCTTGTTTTCTCTTGAACAAAGACACAAGTTTATCACCGGAAATATCTTTTCTTTGAGATGACTGACTTTATCCATACACCCCTCTTTGCTTGTACTCTATGCATGTGCTGGGTGAAGTTCTCCACAAGCAGCCTCGGGAGGTGTGTCTGTGTCTGATGGCGCTGGGGCGGATCGCAGCCAGGTAAATATCTGCCCCATCGTCACTGAGGCTCCTGAAAAATATCACACTTCAATATCAATGCACAGAAAACTGCAGCTGCTGTCTCAGGGCGTCAAGGATTTCAGTACATTACAGCAACAGTTTCAAAGTGTCCATCATCTGATGGAAAAACACCAAATATGTTTTTATTTAATGACAGACAGTTAAACCTTTTTAAGAGGATTTTCTGTCACATCCATTTATTTACCCTTTAGGATACTCATAGTTTAGCATTTAAATCCATCCGTCCATCATCCATTCATCCATCCATCCATTTTCAACTGCTTATCCGAAATCGGGTCACAGGGGGCAGGAACTTCAGCAGGGAGCCCCAAACTTCCCTTTCCCTGGCCACGGCATTCCAAGGCATTTCAAGGTTAACTTGAAGGTGTAGTAACTCCACCTAGTCTGCCCCGCAGCCTCCTCTCCGCTGGATGTGCCTGGAACACTTCCCTTGGGGAGTGTTTAGGTGGCATCACATGTCTGAATCACCTCGACTGGCTTCCTTTGATGCACAGTTGACTGAACGTCTCACCTCATCCCTTGGGGAGACACAAGCCACCCTTCTGAGGAAACCTGTTTCTGCGATCTCATTCTTTCCGTCATCACCCACAGGTGAGAGTAGGAACAAAGACTTAACCATCGATGGAGAGCTCTGTCTTCTGCTTCAGCTCTCTTTTCTTAACAATGGTATGGAAGAACAAATGCACGACCGCTCCTGCGCCTCCAATTCTTCAGCCCATCCAACACTCCATAGTTCCTTCACTCAAGAACAGGACCCTGATATCCTTCAACTCCTTCACTTGGGGTAAGAACTCATTCCCTACCTGAGGTGGGAAGTCCACTGTCTTCCTGCTGAGAACCATGACATCAGATTTGGAGGTGCTGGTCCTCATCCCACCTGCTTCACACTCCGCCGCGAACCGAACCAGTGAGAGCTGAAGTTCACCGACTGGTGAAGCTTGCAGGATCTCATCACCGCAGCAATGTAATCATCAGTCCACTGAACTGCAGCCCACCACAGCTATGACTGCACACTGAAATCTAGTCCATGAGAGGCGCAACCCCCACTAAATATGAGTCTGACTTTTTGCTGAGAACTTGAACACAACTCCTGCTTTGGCCGTGCAGAAGTGGATGGTCCTGAGTAGGAGCCAGTGTGATTTAAAGGTGGAGGTGGTGTGAAATTTTATTATAGACAAAACTGTGTTTAGGAGGTGTGTGTTGGGGGGAGGGGGGTCTGGGCTACCATATTGTTATTGTTTTTTGTGATTGCTGATATATTTTCCCCCACTCAGGTATGGAGTGGAGCCTCCCGGACTGGTGAAGCTGGAGCGAGAGATAGAGAGGGAGGAGGCGGCTTGCTTGTCTCCATCATCCCCCCTGACCCTCTCCTTTTTTCCTCCTTCATTGCTTTGCTCACCACAGGCCCCTGCCCCGTCTCCCCCTCTCCCACCATCACCCCCCATTCCAAGCACATCCTGTTTCTCTGAACCCCTCACCGCTTCACTTACGTCTGATCTTCCATCAGCCACAACAAACCCAGCACCTCCATGTTTATCCCTGCCTCAGTCCCCCCTCCCCACCTCTAGCCCCTGTACAACCACAGCATCAACACAAACACCTTTGTATTCTTCATCCTGCACCACAAACACATCTAGTCTTCTGTCAGCATCCTCGCCGGGTCAAACCCTGAAATGTTCCGCCAGCACACTAACCAACCATGCTCCAACACCTCCCATCCCCCGCCCACCTGCAGGTATGACCCGTCACTCCAGCAGATCCATGAGCCGAAAGAGTACCAACAACATCCTGGATGATATAGTATGTACTTACATCTGTTTGAATGCATCTTATTTAAGTTCCAGATGAGCTTCGGTGATTAAACGTGTCTGATCTGTTTCAGGTGAGAAACATTATTGAAAATCCTCCCTGCTGCTGCTCCTCCAGGTTCATTGTTGAAAAGCAGCCTAAAGGTTGTTACCGTGTCGGAGATAAAGTTCTTTACATTCGTGTGAGTACCTCACTTTCACACCCACCTTCTCTCCCCCTTCATTATAATCATGCACTACTATTACAACAACAAGGAATTTAGTGAGGAAATGTTGAATACCTACATGTCGTACTCACTCCAGTCCACAGTTAAATTTAGTAAAGTAACATTTATCTTAGACGACAACCCTTTGTTGCTAAATCCAAGTAAGCTCCTGTCTAATTTCACAGTTTTCCCACTTTTTTATGTTCTCGTAACATATTCTAACATCCTTATAACTAATGTGCCATTCAAAAAAAATTAACATAGTGTACTGCAAAGCAAAAGTGCAGGTTAAAAAAACAGGAACATGTTTGCACTGATTAGAGTTGTTTTTTTGCAAGATTATGTGTTATGTATTTTTTCTAAGAGAACAGGGGTTTGTTCAAGACCACGCTCTGTACAAGCTTGATGATACCACTCCAGATGTGCTTTTTTAATATAAGTGGGAAATAAATGTTGATAAAGTCAATATATATCACTGTTAAAACTAAAGTGTGGGATCAAAACTTGTACTGTGATGCCATAATTGTATTGGCTAATGTCTCACTCACTGACGTTTCATGACAATTTGAGTAAACATAATAAGTTATGAGGTGTGAAGGCCGGCCACTTATTCATCATCACTTGAGTCAGCAACAAGTGCAGTATGCCAGTGACTGATTTGTGATGTTGATGCCTTTCAGCTTCCTCGAGTCGTGCACCACCCGTATGCCTCTGTACAAAAGATCGAGGAAAGGCCTTCTGGGAGGCAGGGTTGCTTGGCAACCAATGGTCAGGATAAGACTGGGCTGACAATGATTTTATTCAGTACACAGACCTTCAGCAAAGAGTTCAAACCCGAAGGAAAAACAAACACGTCTCTTTCAGGTTGATCTTGCAAAGATATGCCTTTTGTTTGCAGTTCAAATGGCAGCCCACTCGGGAGCCCCTGTCCATCCATGCAGGGAGGGTTATGAATGTAAGCTGGAGGATTTATTTCATTGCTGGTCTGTAAAGAAACCATCTATACAAAAATAATATTAACCCCAATGTAGCTTAATGTGCAGTATAATTCACCAAATCTGAAGCAGAAATACACTGTGCAGTTTATCGTATAAATCCTTGAGTACATTCCTTGAAAATAATATATTTTCTCATGATTGGAATTTCTGTTAGTGAACTGTTGCAGCAGATTTGGACAATCTATCAGCTTTCATCATCCACATTCAATTTATAGGTGTGTGTGTGACAGCAGTGGTGGCTAACTGGTGACTTGTGTTACCTCATTTAATGCTTTGTTAATCTTATCGTAAAACCCCTTTTACCTAACATGCTCTAAACTGGTAATCAATGCCTGCAGCAGCGGTTTGCTTCCAATAGAGATGCAGCCAGTGGTAGAGGAAGTATTTGAAGTACTAATATAACTGAATTATGCAAGTATGTTTCATGTAACCTGGAAAATGTACACAGTATATACAGCGTATTAAAAGTCAAAGCATATAAATATATATAGTATATGTGTAAAAGTACCATATTGCAGGACTTATCATTATCAATACTTGTGTAAAAGCAGGATTGTAATGTTATATTTAGTTGAGGTGGATCTCATTTTGATATGCTGTGTAGGACTGCAGCTAATAATTGTTTCATTATGTTTTCCACTGATTGTTTGTACTATAAATATTCTGAAAATATAGATAGATGAATACTGTCACGACTAGCTCGTGACCAAAGTAACTAACTTTAATGTTAATCACCAACCAAATAGTAGAAAATTCAAAATTCCATCCATTTTCTTCCGCTTATCCTGTTAAGGGCCACGGGGGGAGCCTATCCCGACGGCTTTCAAGCGAGAGGCGGGGTTCACCCTGGATGGTCACCAGTCCATCACAGGGCCAACACATAGAGACAGACAACCATTCACACTCACAGTCACACCTACAGTCAATTTAGAGTATCAATCAGCCTCGTCCTCTCTTGATGTCTTTGGACTGTGGGAGGAAGCTGGAGTACCAGAGAGAACCCACACAGGAACAGGGAGAACATGCAGACTCACACAGAAAGATCCTGTGCTGGATGGCCACAGTGCTGACCACTGCACCACCGTGCCGCCTAAATTCAAAAATTATAGAAAGCAAATCAACATTCTTACAGAAAACATCAAAATTTTACATTTGTGAAGCTGGAAACATGAAACATTTCAGCATTAAAATAATACTGGGAAGAGTTGCCAGTTGTTTTTCTGTCAATGGTTAAATCATGTCATCATTTCTGCTCCTTGTATGATCCACTGGATAGTTGAATTTGCATACAGCATCTGGTTTTTGCAAGTTCTTTGTGTGTAGAACAAAATCTTTGCATAGCATTTAGGTTTATTTATGTTTATGTCTGATATTTCCTTATTGACTGTAGTTGAGTACAAGTAGAAATTAGCATGCACAAGCCACTTTTGACTGGCACAAACACTTTGCCTGTGTGAATAGAGCTCTGCAGCACATCGACTCTGAGTCCGTCCATTACCTTGAAGCTCACAGCTGCCTGCATGGGGAAGGAAACACGCCATAAACCCTGATTACCATATACTATGATAACCCAGTGCTGCTCCAGAGTGTCCAATTCAGTGTGTGCAGACCTTTCTAAAGAGCAGGTACTATTGATTGCTGAGACATAATAATTAGCGCGGGGTTTAATCAGACAGCTCGTTAATGAGCGGCTGAGCATGACTGCCCCTCCTCACCCATAAACTTTCCACCCGACCCATTTTCAAACACCCCCACCCCCCTCCCTCTGGAGACCATTCAATCATGGTGGGCTTGAAGTGCTTCACCATTCTTTGGTGTTAAAAAAGAGGAAGGCTTTTCTTTTTTCTCTTTGTCCAATTAGGCTCTCTCTCAGCTTTGTAGCAGAGATGCTGTCTGACTGTGTCAATGGGAGCAGAGACACTCAAACGCCTCACAATATCATGCTAAATCAATTATTTCTTCATCTCATCATCTGCATAAAGTGCAAACCTAAAAAGGACAGGATTTAAGGACAGGAAATGTGCAGCAAAGCAACTAAAATCATTAGTCTTCAGCTCAGCACATTGATGGAAAAACCACCTCATCCTTTATTCTCCAGTGTCCTTGTTTGTTTAGGGCAACCTGACTTCTGATGTTAGCAAGGAGGGAGGAAAAATACTTCAAAATATACAAAAGTTGCCACATTTCAAACATAAGTAAGTCAGCCAATCTTAGAAAGAGGTGTGGTTTTAACAGGTCAAACAAATCCTCCATAAAGTCATGATGTAAATAAAAGACTAAATGTGAAGGGAGAGAGTGGTGCTCTAAGCTAAATGCTAGCATACATTAGGAACACATTGACATTCATCTGGTGTTAATTCTTTTATTGTTATCTTAGTTGACATATTTCTGTTCCCTCCCTAAAGCAACACCGCACCCCATCTTAATCCCAATTCTTTCAAATTGTGTCATTTCAATAATGAAAATTCCACAAAACCGTCACATATTTCCTACAACAACCAGAAACTGCAAATGTCAGTCCTAGCATGTCACAGTCTGTGTGTGGACATCTAGACAGCCCCCTGTCATCTAATGTCTGCCTACTGTACTTTAAAAAGTCTCTTAAATGAGGCGTCAAAAGCAGCGGACATGGCTAAAACCTGCCTCCTACTGGCCACTGTTATAATGGCGACTCCTTAGCTCTGAGAACACTCATGTATCTTTTAACAGGAGAGCAGAGAGGAATCAGTGGAGCTGCTAGGGAGGACACAGGGGAATCCAGATGCTAGTTTATGGGATGCAGACGTCACATTTGTATGGAGACCTGTAGGGGGAAGGGTTCTAGTGGTAGACACAGGAATAAAACGGTCTGCCTGAGAGAGGCTGAATATGATAATTCCAGAAACACACCTCTGTTTTTATTCAACTTGGCAGCATAAGTCTATACTTTGGAAGTGTTCTTCTGTTAATTTAAAAACATAAATCAGTTGTAGACAATCACTGAATGTTGCTTTTGGTAGCTGCATTCATAGGGTCGCTGAGTTAAGAGAGGAACCTTATTAAAGCAAATTACACAAATATGATATGCTCTTACCTTTTTTTCTTCCTTTTAGACATAATTATAGCAGGGAGATTATTTGGAGAAGGAAGAGCAATCAAAGTTACATTCCCTTCCTGTTTTAGAGGAAAAGGGTTCATTGAGGATGTCAGACTTGACCTCTGTCCAACATTTTAATCTGCAGGATGACAGCGATGGACCTCGTCTGGGGTTTCCAGCTCGTGTCGCCTGCCTGCCCGTGTGTCTGTGCATTGATTTTGTTCATCCTGTATATGTGACACACACCTTCCCACATGAGAGCAGCATATCTGCTTGTATTATCACATTCTTAATGGCTCCTTAATGAAGGGTTTATTGGCGATAAGGCAAGAGGGCGTGGGGGGGGGGGCAGCGCTGACAGGACAATAGATGGCTTTGCAAGGCCTCTTGGGAATTTTTATGTCTACTGGGAGTTGTGGGTCTGGACTGAATCCATCTCAATTTCTCTTTTCATTTTTTTTTTTTTACTGGCTTTATATTGTGGCAGTAGTTGCCATGGTAGCAGTTGGTTTCAGCTGCCTGTGAAGGATGCGTTGACTCAGATACAGCGGACCTCTCTGCAACTACTGTTAGCAGACACACTGGCTATAGTTTTATTCAAAATAGTACTAATTGGGTGGTTTGTATGTGGATGTGTGTGTGTGGGTGTGCTTTTGTGTGTCACTGCATGTGTGTGCATGCATGCTAGTAGGGGGATTGGTCCTTCACGTGTGCTCAGCTGGTGCCATGAGGTGCTGTTTCATTTGGTTTAATGAGATTTTGACAACGCTATCTAAGGGATCATTTGCCTTTCATAGCCTGAGCTACACATGCTGGAGAAGCTTGTAAATATTAGATTGGCGAGTGCACGCGCACGAGTGTGTGTGTGTGTAACGGAGGATTCATAAACATCCTGACAATACCAGTGAATGCATAGTCACATTTTTTCCCTCAACATTCCTAACATGACTGTAGCTTTTCATATCACCTCTGCAGATGCTGAATGAGCGCCACGTGATGGTGCGTGTAGGTGGAGGCTGGGAGACCTTTCTAAGCTACCTACAGAAACATGACCCCTGCAGAGGAGGACCAGTGGGCAAACCAGAGCTCAGAGTCTGCAGGGACAAAGCAAAGCCACCTAGTTTGAACATGTCACCTGACAGCTACATGGTAGTCAACGCCCATTACCGCGGCAAGAAGTAGACTGTTGACTGATTGAATCCAACTGCGCTGTACAAGTTCTATAATACATAGCTTGTACTGTTTAGCTGCCTAGCTGAGGAGGAAATCCTACCTCCTCTGGTTCTTCCAACATCATCATAGAGAGGCTTTAGATTGTGGTCTTGTATAGCGCAGAATCTTTATTAATTTTGACTTTTGTTGTACAATTTAAAAAGATAAGAATAATGTGCTTATGTATCACAGTAGTTGAGTTGTGTATTTGAGCTTTGTCATTATGGAGGACTGGTAGAGGCAGTACTGGGTAGTACTGTTGTTAAAATCCAAGACTCAGTTGTATGCAATGATTTTTAAATGTGTTTGGATTTCAGTCTGTGTCAAAAACTGCTTGTAAGATGGAGATAAGCAGGAGGAGTAAATCTTGCAGTTTAAATATTTGTTTGTATTTAATACCATGTATCATTTCTTGTTATTTTATACTCTCTCTGTAATACACAATAAATTCTAAAAGCATGTGTGTGTTCCATGTTTCCTTGTACTTTATGCTCTTGCAGTAGTTAATCTTTTTGGTGCTAAAAAGCCAAAGACACAAACACCGTCTAATTCTCCCTCTAGATGGCACCATGTGCTAAATGACAAAAGGCCACAGGAGGACAGAGCTCTCCACACCGCCGTTACTCCACAAACACTCACAGCTACAAAAGCGTACAGTTACAATCATAAGAGGTGTCACATATTGAACTAAAGCCCTCAGCCAAGGAGACGAGGTGAAGCGTCATGATGTCAGCCAAACAATGAAACAAATGCTATTTTTCCAGAAGTGAAGCAGAAAAACTGAAGGGACTCTTCCTTAACTCGTGTTACACCCCTCCACGTCAGGAGAAAGTCAGACTTCTTTCTTTTTATGTGATCAACATACAGCTTCAATCAAATCTAAGAGAAGTCAGAGTTCTTTAAAAATGAAAAAAAAAATGCAATAAAATAAAACACAAACACTGAAAGTCACCAAAAAGTATTAATTACACATTTTTTATTTCAGTAAAATAAATAAATTAAAAATGGACACCATTTTAATACTGAAAGAAACTAACTGTCATGAGATCATGCAAGACTGTAATGACTTTTTAGTCCCCACATTACATCTGCAGTGGAATGATCCAGTATAAATGAGCTGTAGAAAATACCGGCGGTGCTACGGAAACAAACGCCACCTTCAATGGTGACATTTTCACGGGGGCATCTCTCATTGCACAGAATACATTTCTAAAACGTTTCCTCGTGAAACACAGGACATTTAAGTGGAGCTGTATCACAATTTTTAATAGTTACCTGATGTTTCTCTAAATTACATTATAATTATCTTTATCTTGCTACTGTGTGCTACTGTTCTTTTGTATTGACAGTCCATCCAATTTATAGCAAAATCTTTGTTTTAAAATGCAGATATTGTAAAGCAGTCCCCCATATATTCAATTCAATTTGCTATCTGAGATATGGGGTTGTAAATATGTGCTTAAAAAGTCCTGAATATGTGTAGTTGTGGCACATCAGTAGTAGAAAGGTCAGATTTCTCCAAGAAAAGTACACAAAAAAAGTGTGCAATTGTGCTTCAGTCCTATCAACACATAATGCTCGCACCATGTACTTATACATTACAATTTACTGCTTACAGTAATGTTACCGCACAACAGTTTGGGGCTAAAACTTATGAAACCAAAACATTCTGTAATTCACAGGACATCAGAAAATACACTGATCCACACATTTGTAATAGTTCCCTTCTTACAATATCTGTATTTTCCTTCATGTCCCTCATACTGGGCATAAATATTTTCACAATAAGAGCCTGGATTGACTGACGCTAAACACACAATCATGGCGTTAACCCAGTCAGTTTGTAAAAGACACAACAGGGTTCTTATTACATGCTCCAGTCATCGTTGCTCTCACACGAAGCTCTGCAAATATCCAAGGTAAAGCTCCACCAGCTCAGAGTACTAAGAGACCCAGTACAGTGCAAAGATTCAACCAGACACTCAACGCCAGCTTTCAATCATAGCTCAGTCATTTCCTCAGCTTCCATCAGTGTTGTGTTGTGATGTGAAAAGGACTGAACATCACATAAAGTGTTGTCAACACACAGTATTAACAGCTTCTTTTTTTTTTCCTTCAAAGAAAGTTAATTGACATAGCTGATAACATCTTTCACCACTTGTCTCCGGCAGTCAATGTTACAGAAATTTTCATCACACGTGGCTGCAACATTCTTAGATTGTGAACTTGAAGTGATTTTTTTAAATTTCTAAATATATGTTGTTTGGGTATCAGGGATTTCAAACAAAAATGTGTTTACCGTCATCATTTTCTTCTTTTTTCATTCATCAAAATAACCATGATTTCATTTTCAAAAGAGCATCCCTTCATACTGCTGAGTTTATTTTGTCAGTTGAACCACTGGGTTTACGTATTTGCAGTGACAACAGATGATGTGAAGTGTGTATCTCACACAAGAAACAGAAAATTTCAATTTTGATCCCAAAATTAAAAAAAAAAAAAAATCCTGATCATTTGTTTACCTCATTTCAATTTCTATCAATTTACTTAAATCAACTTTCATTAAATGTCAGGCTAAAAAAAAAGGCCATTTTATTATACATAATTGTAAAATGATTTTATTGTGTGCATTTGAAAGAGAATGTCTGAAGTTAATTGTTTTTTTTAAATAAATTATGACAATGGTTGTGCTTTTTTTTCAGCATCAAATCTGGAGGTATTTCTAATCCACTGACTGAATCACACAAATATGAAGTGATGCAACCTCCTGACATTTGTTGGATCTGATGACTCACTCTTCTGGTGCATCACACCTGTCATGAATGTTTTTTTTTGTTTTTTTTCAACTGTCAGGGAAGTTGTTGTAAGAGAGTAAACCTTGTCATTTGGATTGTAGCGGCACTCAATTCAGTCTCGTCATTCCTCTCAGAAAACCTGCCACATATCTGAGTCTAGTAAACTGTATTTGAACATGCACGAGACATAATAACTTGTTTTAAATGTTACTCAACCCCCAACACACACTCACACACACACAATTTTATTAGGATTAAACTGAAGCAGCTAATCATTGATTGGCTTTAACTGTACTTCTTTTCTGATAATAGAAATGCTTTCAGTGCCTATGCCTGTTTTTTGGGTGGGTGTGGGAGTCACGGCCTCTTCAGAGGAGAGGGACAAACATCTGGCCTGTGGTGTCCAAGCCTACCATATCAAAGAGGAGACATTGCAGGTGTCGTGTGAAACTTTAAAGGAACACGCTAACTTTTTGCGAGATAAACATTTGCCATCCTCCCCAGAGCCAGATAAGAATATGAGTGTATATATCCTTCCTTCCCCCATGCCTCCATTGGGGAGATGAGAACCACAGTGACTGGCTAGTTAGCTTAGCGCAAAGAATAGTAATGCATGGGGAGTGTTAGCATATTACTCTCAAAAGTCATCAAAAAACAATTTTAAGGACCTTGCTTTCTCAAGAAGTAACGCTCCTCATCCTTTCTCATAATCAGCCATGATTAGTCACAGCAGTCACTTTCCTAGTCGCCAACGAATGTTTTCTTGTGTTGTCCAAGGTTACAATGAGATTTTAAGGTGCAGTGCATTTCTGAAATTCCAATGCGTTGTGATATCAAATTGTCATTTCACAACAAATGTTATAGACAGATGTTATAGCTGTGTCAATGCAGGTACAGTAAAGACCACTTTGGAGAAAAGTCCATTTGTTGAGACGTGGTACGCTAACACTTCCCATCCACTACCATTCATTGTGCTAAGCTAACTTGTGGTCAGGATGTCTCTGAGGGTCTCAACCCCCCCTCACCCTCTAACAGAGTGAAGGGGGTGTATCTACTTGTCAGGCTCTGAGGAGGATGGACAACAAATGTATCTGTTACCCAAAAATGAAAAATGTGGATTGTCCTTCAAAGAGAAAGCTTTTTTGTTGCTGCTCGTGTTCAAATACTGTTTGCTAGACTCCAACATTATTGCTAAGAACATCATGAAACACGCCATGAGCGTTCAGCAGATACACGAACGGATTCCCATGGCTGGCTTGTGTTTTTGTTTCTGCTGAAACAGATTTGAGTCTCTCTGTGATGTTGCTATGTTACTGTAATTAGTGCAGAATGCAGCTCCTGCTTTCATGAGTTATGGGATCACTGCCTCTGCATTTTCAGGAAATGCTTTACTTGCTTGTATTCCAAGTATTTCACAAAAGGCTGACCAGTAGTAAAGGTAAACAATTGTGCGATCGAATCCTCCTCCGCAGTCTCTTGTCAGGTTATGATTCTGACAGTTGTTTGCTGACCAAACAACTGGGTCTGTCAGGGCAGCACCAGCACAGCAGCATGAAGTCACAGCTCAGCAGTTACTGTGATTGAATGCTTTCTTTCACTCCTCAGCTCTTCCTTCCAGCTACTACCCTCAAAATATCGTCATGTTGCTGAATCCAATAACGGATTCATCCTCAGAGCACCAACACTTCGCTTCACTGTGTGATGCTTAGCTTGGCACACACCTCCGTAATGTCAGCCATCATTACCTCTAAACAAACAGAAAACAAGCATTCTTATTCAAAATCTACTTTACACAAACAATGAGCTGGGTCTACACAGAGATGGATTTTGTACATATATAATCTTTTAAGAGGTGATCAAATGATTTGCCTTTCGATGCAAATTTAGTTGTGTTTTTTAATCGCACTAGATCCATCCAGCAGAGACTGCAGACGCCCACCCCGGGGGGTAATGTTTGATATCAGTAAGTGCGCTACCCTAAAGATAAGCAATGGCCAGTCAACGCCTGATTTTTTTTCATTACAAACAATAACACAGCACACATCACTCGACTGAAAGAGGAATGCAGACAGGATGCTCTGGCCAAATGGTTGTGTGGTCGCTCCTTTTGGAGGATTTCTCTCATGATTCATCATGAGTAAATGAAGCTGGTATGTGTGTGTGTGTGTGTGTGTGTGTGTGTGTGTGTGTGTGTGTGTGTGTGTGTGTGTGTGCGTGTTTGCCTGTAGGAGTGTGTGTGGCATTTCAGAGAGCACCATAGTAAGACAAATTCTCTTCAGAGAAAACAGTCAACTTTAGATTGCCGTAAAGTCAGTTTGTCAAAAATGTCATATTTGTGCTATGAGAGCCGTGCCCCTGTTGTTTGTCTCTCGGTGTTCCCCGGGGGGGTTGGGGGGTTGAGAATAGGTGTGAAGTCTGTCGTTTCTGTACTCCATCCTTTCTTTGCTCTGTCACAACTCAGGCACACTGAACACTGAGGGGGATGGCGATGTTGAAGGTGGTGTGAAATGGTGATTCGACAAAAACTGTTTCAGAGTTAAACATCAAGGTTCGAAGGGTGTAGTTTGTGTAGTTTGTGCGCTCCGTGGGTAAGGTGCTTCATGACGCCTGGGCCCTGTCACACGGTTCCGTTCTCTTGCCTCGGCTTGTGGGTTGTTGTGCGAGCGGGTGTGCTCAGGGAAGGGGCCAAGGTGCAGAGGAAACCAGCCAGCAATGTGAGACCGAGGCCGCCCCAGGCACAAAACATGGACCAGCCATAGCCATGGCTAATGTCCTCAGGGAGGCCATACATAGAGCGGGGGTAGCGGGACAACTCAAAGTTGATTCCTGCCACACATGTGCACAGAGAGATGATGCAGCATGTTCCTGTGAGAGCAAAAACACAAGCAGTGATTTAAAACATGGGGTCACTCACAATATCCACTTCCTATGTGTTTGGAACATTTTACTGGTGGATGTAAATCCTATCATTCGCACTTGGTATAAGGGCTTATAGTCATAAAAGCACGTAGGGGTGTAGGTGAACTTACTGGAACACCTTGGCTTATTGTAATGCATGACACTAATTATGTGACTGGGATCATTTTCATAAAACATTGATTCCAGTCCAATTCTGTGATACGGAAGCCTGCATGGGTGCACTCATGACTCGCAGAGAGCAGGAGGGGTTACTACTACTGCTTTGACGGAAGAGTTTTTGATAAAAACAAATCATGTGTATAAAGTTCAAGGTCATTTTGATAGTACTCTGACTTGTGAGACCTCCTCCGAGCTCAGTGCTACATTCAAGTACCAGAAACGAGCTCAGAATTTTAAATGAGACCTTTACCAGCTGCTAATCCCTCAACACTAGCCGTTAGCCACTGCAGAGGATCCAGGTTGATGGTCGCGCTACTCTGACATCAGTTAGAAGCATGAAGGGTGTCACAGTAGAACCAAAAGTCTTTTACCTCATGTTAAAACGTGTTTCTTAATCAGTGGTTTCACGATAATGAATGAAGCAGTGTACAAACACATACTACACAATGTTGCTCTCAACTTCTTACCGATCCTTTGAGGACATCTCAGTCTCTAACCCAATTTGTCTTGAGTCACCGACTAAATACAGAAACAAGACCTTGTATGCATGTTTGTGTGTAAATGTGCTCTGACAGTACCTCCCATGAGAAAGAGTAGCCCAGCTACATATTGCATGAGGTCATGCTGCTGGCAGCATCCCAGCACTCCAATGATCCAGCCAAAAAGAATGATGGACACGGCCATTCCCACAAATCCAGCCGTCATCCTTCTTAGATCTGCAATAAAGATGAAAATATCACCAGCTTCACTTTGACTTGCTGATGTGCTGCCGTGTCAGCTGGTACTTACGGTTGTTCACAGAAACACACATCTTCATTTTACGAGTGAACATGACGGTAAATAAGACCGAAACATAGTAAAGCTGGAATTAGTAAATATTTAAACGCCACTGCCAATGCTCTCTCTTCCTTGACCATCATATTCACAACTGGAAGCTGTCCAGTCCCCAGCCTGACGTGCTGGCCAAAGAGCAGCTCCAATAAAGCAGTACATCTCAACCTCTCTGAGTCACGACTTCTCCGAATAATCAAGTTGGTGTTTCCACTCTCAATATTTTTTGCTTTTCTTTTCACACAACCATTTCATGAAAGTAGAAAAGTAGAAAATACAGCATCTTGCATCCCCAGGATGAAAATACTGCATTCGAGTGGTTGGGTTAATGTTTTGCACAGTTGCACCTCAGTGGTGGTAATGTGGGCCTCACCTAAATTCAACCTTGTTGTCGGGGGATTTGAACCCAAAACCTTCTCTTAACAAGCTTGTTGCCATGGTAGCATCAAGTGTTACACTCTCCATCTAGCAACCAGGCAACATACTCAAAGTGGTATTTCAGATGAAGTGTCAGATCCAACTGGAGCTACATGAATTGATACATTAGTTGCAGATCAGTTATTTGCCAGAAAATTAATCCGCAACATGGAAAAGAAATTAACAGCACGATAATTAGTTTGGCTTTCAGAAGTCATAACAAATATTTCAATCAAACTTCATATTAGCCCTGCATGGTAATGAGAATTGTGATACAATCGAATGAAACTGTAATTTTCCCCTGACCTTTCAAACATATAAATAATTTTGTGAAAGTCCTATTTGTAACTGTTAAAACTAATTTCCCTCGCTGTTTGGTTACACTGACTTGCTGCTTCTTTTGCATCTTCTCAGATGTGAAAAGTAATTGTCTTGGTTGGACATTCTAGGTCACAGGGCAGTGCTACTCTGGTCACAAATGAACCACAACGGTGGATACAACAGCAGCCGACCATGTTGAGAGCAGTAACAGGTAGAAGTATATGACAGATATTGTGTATTTTGCAGAGTCTATTTAGCCTATCCAGAGGTGAGTGCTCTCAGCTACTCAGACGAGCACCGAACTGTGTTTTCAGGGTAAGCTGCTTGCTTTTTTTGTGAAACAGAAATAGACGTTGGATGGACTGTTGCTACGTCGTTGTTAGCTTGTAGGTTCTAAGATGCTGGAATACGGTACTGGTGCTCATGTTATGCTATACTATATGTTGCACTCGTGCTAAATCAACCCTGAGTCCTAATGGAGGATTAAAGATAGCCCACTGAGCAGCAACATTAACTGTTTTACAGAGGCGACATTTCATCCGCTTGTCTGTCCGTCAAAATTGTCCCCAGTAACCTGGACCAATTGTAGACTTTGACCGCTTATTACGTGCCTTTTTCTATTTACAGGATATCTTTATATTTATTTATTTTAATTGTGGCATTTTTCTTTGCCACTGACCTGACTTCTCCGCTTGCTCCCCCTCAGTGACGAAACTCCTCCCACCCTTTGGATCGTAAATTGAAAACCGCCATTAAACAGGATTGGCCAATCTGAGAATAGAACGGATCGCCCAATTCTGATGTAGTCACTTCAAATCTTGCATTTCAATCAGTCATGACTTGATGATGAAAATCAAAAGCGTGAATTTCCGCAAACATGTTAAAAGTCAAAAGTTAAAAGTCTGCTCTCTCCTCATGTTGATAACAGAAACCGTGTTCATGTTTGTAGTCCTTATACATTAACAGCATGTGACTGCCATAACTACATCATGTTTTGATAAGAAAACACGTTTCTGATTGAGGTTCAATGACGGTTGAGAGCAAAACTGCAGCATCTTCAAATGCGATAGAGATGTAAGTATTATCGGTCTGGTAGAAGGCAGCGGCTGTAATCGTGTACTTACAGGAAGTACAGTTTCAGAGTCATCCGTGATCTACTTTCAAAGTTCTGCTCCAACACATTTGAAATAAATACAGTACATATTATCAGGTTGTTGCATGTCAGTTTTGTGTAGGCAGGAAATTCAACAGGAGTGAAATTAGCCACCATTACAACACTGGTTCCAGAGTGGCTGTCTAGTAACCTAAGGACTGTTGGTTCAAACCCCACCTACCCAGAGACCATGTTTGAGTGCTCTGGAGCAAATAAACAACCTCTTATTGTTCTGTTGTTTAAATAAAATCTATCTACCATTCACCCCAAAATGATGCTTGTAAGTTAAAAATTCATACATGTGATAAACATATCAAACTATATTGCCTGGTCTACACAAAATATAAATATTTCCATTAGTATGTAAGATCAGTTTATATATCAATATCTAATACTTGATTTGTTTTACTCCCCAATAATCATCCTAAGGACTAATACCACTATTAATAATATCTATATTTTTTACATAACAATAATAATAATCATAATAATAATAACATTTTGGTATATTTTTGGACAGGACATCAGAATCATAAAAACATGTAACATAAAACCAAATCCTACCACTGTCACCGCCGAACATAAAACAACACACCTAGAAGCAGAGAGGTCAAATTACAAAAACAAATACATCACGCTGAAGACCACTACTGATGCAATCCAAGGTCACACCACTCCTTCACACACGAGGGGGAAATCAAGGCCTGTCCCTGCTTTCAGAGACGACACTGATCCCTCCTGGCTAACATTGGCAGATAAGCCATTTTAAAGCCAATGCTTCACTTATAGGGACGACCTGATAACCTCTGGTCCCGAGTCCCAATAGGGTGGAGAAGGTTATTGATATATTTCAAAGCCACCACTGTTATAATCCTACAGGCAATTCGGAGAGAAACACAGAAAAGAGCTTATTACTCCTGTCAGGACATTATTTCTGTAAGATAAGGACTGTATTTTCGCTATTAGTTCGTACCACAAAATTTCCCAACACACAAGATCAAATCCTCAGAGACGGAGATCTTAATTACAGGTTTACTTGCAGCAAGGAGCACAGGCAAAGCTCTACATCTGCACTGACTGTCTCAGTGTTTTCCAAACATATATATACAAAGTTCCTCCTCTCAGTAGCTTCCCATCACGCCTTTGTTCTGTCTTCTTCTTTCAAGAACAGTTGCAGGGAGAGCGTAGGGACGCTGGCTCCTCACCGTCCAAGGCCTTTCCCAAACTCTTATCTTAGGAGTGTAAACACAGCCTGATACATCCTGCACGAACTTCATTTCTTTGGTCTGAATAGAGGTCACAACACTGTCATACAATTCTACATCAGGCTAACACTTCATGATAATAAAACGTAAATGTAATAAAACATACATGTGTCCACATATTTTCTAACAACTCCAGTGGTATACATCTTGTAAAAGTTAAAGCTGTGTAACATGAGTGTGTTTTATTATCTCAGAAAGGCTCCACCAAGGCTATCCAAAAAATGAAGTCACACTTCAATAAAGCATTGACCCTTAGGACCTGATGGAAGATGGATTTTCTCATCTTTTCTTATCTTTTATTGCTCAAAAGCCTGATGAAGCAGAATCTTAATGAAACAAGATACAAGGACAGATAAACAGCGGTTGAACGGAAGAGTTCAACAGCTCCATTAAAGCAGACTTACGGAGTGCATGCCACTCATCCTGTCGTATGGTCTTGGTGATGTTGACGGGTAAATTTCGTGGAAGGATGGAGGAAGAGTAGTGATACTTGACTGGGGTGCATCTTTCAATTATTCCTGGCAAAACAAAAAACAAACAAAGAAACGGTATGGATATAGATCTCTTTGTAAACCTCCTAAATGCACGCAGTAGAAAAGCTTCACAGTCATTGGATTGGTTTTCTCAGTTGGCCATGTTCACATTGTCTTCCCAATTCCTCCGCTGTAATTATGTGAAGATTAAGACACAATATGAAATGTGGCTTATTCAACCAAACAAAAGATTAATTGCACTCATTAAGTAAACATCTTCATATATATTTGACAGAAATTTCACATAATATTAGTAACATTCAGTAAAAAAAAAATAATAAAAAATGTGTGTAGTCCAGCATGTGCTTTAAATTTTAAAGATGCAAATTTTAACTTTTTATATCAGTGTCCCGGCAGCTAATCCCTTTATGAGTTTCCCATTTTAGAAGGTTAGAACTGTGATAGACACATAATGAAATTTCTACTGTTTACAGAGCTCCTATAATGTTTGACAAAGCTTTTGTGAAACCCTTAACCTCTGTTAATCTTTGATTTTTAAGGCACTTTTCTTCTGAGAGTCAGTTTTGCGATTTCCTTAGACTTTGATCTGCAGCTTCATTGTTAATGATTCCTGTGGCTTCTACTGAAGACACATCAGGATGCTTCTTTAACTCCAAACACATCTAAAAGCAGATAAAAGAAAGCAAACTACAACTAGCAACAGAGTAGCACAGCGCTTATTCCTGTTAAGGGTCGTGGGGGGGCTGGATCCTATCCCAGCAGCCTTCAGGTGAGAGGCGGGGTTCACCCTGGACAGGTCACCAGTCCATCACAGGACCAACACATAGAGACAGACAACCATTCACACTCACAGTCACACCTACAGTCAATTTAGAGTATCAATCAGCCTCGTCCTCTCTTGATGTCTTTGGACTGTGGGAGGAAGCTGGAGTACCAGAGAGAACCCACACAGGGAGAACATGGAGACTCCACACAGAAAGATCCTGTGCTGGAGCCGGGACTGGAACCTGGAACCTTCTTGCTGTGAGGCGACAGTGCTGACCACTGCACCACCGTGCCGCCAACTCATGACCCTGAGACTAAGATTCTCATGCTCTACCGACTGAGCTAGTCAGGCTTACAAGTAGTTAAACTTGTTAAGATCATCGCAAAAAAGGCAGAAGAAGAGCAGAAGAGGCTGAGGTAGTTGTGGGGTCACTGAGGTTGTATGTGCACTGTGCACTTGGTTGGTAGCATGACATTACCCATGGGCTACTAGCAACTGCATTTACCCTGCAAAAATCAAGCACGTTCATTTGTTCATTTATCTCGCTAAACAAAACTACTAAGTCTCAACATCTTTCTCTACAGAGCTAATTTTCCATAATGATTAGAAATCCTATAAAAATCCCACTGGCTTTTGGTCGAAAACCCGTGGTGATGCTAACTTCCAGGTCAACCTATGAAAAAACATCATTCCTGCATCACTCTGTAGACAAATATAATGACCCATTATACATTTACACTATGGAAACAATTTAGAGCTTCATTTACATTTAACTGGACATAATTATCCATCCATTCATTTTCTTCCGCTTATTCCTGCTAAGGGTTGTGGGGGGGCTGGAGCCTATCACAGCAGCCTTCAGGTGAGAGGCGGGGTTCACCCTGGACAGGTCACCAGTCCATCACAGGACCAACACATAGAGACAGACAACCATTCACACTCACAGTCACACCTACGGTCAATTTAGAGTATCAATCAGCCTCGTCCCCTCTTGATGTCTTTGGACTGTGGGAGGAAGCTGGAGTACCAGAGAGAACCCACACAGGAACAGGGAGAACATGCAGACTCCCCACAGAAAGATCCTGTGCTGGAGCCGGGACTCGAACCTGGAACCTTCTTGCTGTGAGGTGACAGCGCTGACCACTGCACCACCGTGCCGCCGGACATAAAAATGTTGAAAAAAATTGTTTTTTAATTCCAATAAGTGACAATTTCAAATGTTGAATTGAGACTGAAAAGGTTTAACTACAAGCCCACAGTGTTATATTGTGTAGCACTGCACACGTGCTTGGAGGACCATTAAAAATAAACATCACACCGAAAGGGAATCATCTCTCATTGACTGGGACAGTTTTCTGTAAAGGGAGCATGTAATCAAGACTATAGGAGTTAGATCAACTGTCAGTGTCAGTGAGTCTGCATCTGCAGATTTGAAAACATTTTCTTCCCTTCAGCATCTCTGTTCCAACACTACCATCATCAAGCGTCTCACCGTGATTACACAGACATCAGACACCTTGTGTACTACCAGCCCTCATAATCACACATAAATTACTATCAGCGTGCATGCACCATTATAGATCCAAAAGTAGCTTAGCCGGGGTGATGATTATTATGTTCAGTACAGTTGTGTATAATTTGCATGTCCCTTCTCTTTGAAAAGTGTGCTATGCAATTTTACAGGCACAAATTTTGTCTCAGTCACAGGACAGAAAGGACACAAGTAGTGCTTGGTTTCCACTTACATTTTGGCTAAAAGGGTCCTTCTAATCATCATCATTGTCATATGGAGCTAAGGGTAACATAATTGTTACAAATGCTCGACATTCTCACAGTTCACCATTAAATGACAACTACCCATAAAGACACAATACCATAAACATGTACACTCAATATCCACCATAACACAACCATAACAAATATTACCCGCCATTTTATTTGCTCTTGTTTCATTTCAGCTGAGTCTAAGAGATGCTCAAATGGATACGTGAGTATCTTCCAAAAGAGTAGAACAGTTTGCACTCGATAAATGGAGCTGAGTACTACACCTTTCTGAGTTGGCGTCACCAAAAATAGCTGGACGTCATAAAGGTGTTGTCTACTGTAGAGTAGGACGGAGTAAAATGACTTCTCAAGATCACCGGTACTCCACACTGATTACAATCATTCAATACATTTTTCTACACTGCCTCCACAGTTCTTAACAAGTGGCGACCATTCTATGAAGAGAGTTAAATGTAACGAGCCGGTTTTGATTCTTTTTCAGTAAATTGTCCAGATTTGCTGCTGCCAACGTCGCCATCTCCATTATGATTCATCTCAGTTTTGATCCTTACATGATCGCTGTGCTGCCTATCATCAGTATCTGCAGATATTACGGTAGTCATTTATTGAACCTATCAATATCGGTGCAGTTTCGCTCAAGTCTCTTATTTGTTGTTCATAACAGGCGCACAACAAATGCACGATTTATGAGTTTTTCTTTTACTTTTTCAAGTTGACAGTGTTTACATGTAATTTATTCAGTATGTACAATATGTGAGCATCACGTGTTTTTGTTCCAGATGATATCAACATCATTTGCTGGCGGTGTATCAGATATCGGTTCAAAAATCTGTCGGTGAAGTTGTAGTTTTGCAGAGACATTTTGGTGATCAAACAGGAGATGAAGTGGTGTTAAATGTAGATTCTTGTTGTTACTCAGAAGCAGAGCACTTTTAATTTATCATATAATCAGCTACATGGTGTAGCTGATTATATGACTCCCAGAGGGAAGGCACTTTGACATCATCCAGTCTGGGGACCTGGACCAGGTCTAGTCTGGCTGATGGGGCCTGAATTTTAACTGCTTACTGAAGGAAGCTTCACATCGTGTTTCTCATTGTGGTCCAAAATGTAAACAGTATTGATGAACATGTCCTGCTACTCCCTTTGAATAACGCTGAGTAATTAACCTTTACTAGACGTTTGGTCTCTGTCGAATGCTACAGCGCAGTAAAGAGCCCCGAGGTTCTGAACAGACCCGCTCCTCTGGTTTAGGACGTGAACTAGCAGACACATCTGAAGATGAGGGATGCGGGCCTCTGGACCCTCCTGTGTTTGTCTCATCGCTGCTGAGCATCACGGCCTGCTGCTGCTGCTTCTCACAAGATATTTACCTGCTCTCATGTTTACCTTTGTAAATAAGGTCCTCGGTTTCCAGGTCGAATCCTTCCCGGTGACACTTCCTCCAGAGCCCGGAGACGGTGGAGTTAAACTGCCGACTGCAGTGGGACTCCATAGCGGATGCTGCGGCCACGAAGTGCCGCTTCCCCCTGATGAGAGCAGCGGCATCTGGGCCGTTACCTCTCGTCTCCACGATCCGTGGAGGCATCTGGAGGGGGAGGTTGTGGTTGGAGATGTAGATGTACCCGGGGTCATTTCGCTTGTTGGCATAGTTCTTACACCTCTCTCGATGTCTCCTCGCATCCGTCTCGTACCAGTAGTCGGTACAAATCGCCATGGCGAGCAGCCCCAGCGCACAGAACGCCAGGAAGAGCCCTGTGCTGGTTAATATTTTCATAGCGGCCATCTTCCCCGCTCGATGGAGAGCCCTAACAGTCGCAAGAAGGTTCCTCCGTGGCCGTGGTGCTGGTAGAGGTGGTACCGCGTGAAATAAATCACGACGGCACTCACAGCCTCTCACGGTCCTGCACCGGGTGCATGCTGAAGATGGGCCAGTGTCGTCTGGACGAGAAGCTGCGGTCTGTTGTTGTGGGTACCCGGTGGATGCAATGTTGTTCTCACCATCTGTTGTGGTACAGGAGGAGAGGGGATGGATGGCGACCAGCGCTGTGAGGAGGAGGCAGGCAGGAGCAGGCAGGGATGCAGTTACGCTCTCTCTCCTCCAGGCTGCTGCAAGTGAAAAACACACCTTGCAACGGAAGAAGCATTAAAATTCACTTTTAACTTAAAGAGCCATTGATTTTGTTAATTATTTTTTCACCCAGATATTTCTAGGAAGAGAAAAAGTTCATCTGAATCTATTTTGATGATTACTTGATTATGACTCCAATAAATATAGTATATTATAGTTAATAGAAGAGCTTTTGTTGGTGCTGGTGGTGTTTTTTGCACCAGTTTAAGACTTGGTGTCAGTACCAAAGGTAACTTTAAATAGTCATAGCCATATTCCCCTCTAAGTATGGAACTCGACCGGTATATCGGTGTGGCCGATATCATCTGATACCGTCAGGGACAATCCAATGTTGGTGTTAATGTTGTCCAATATGTACCGATACGAAAGTGTTTTTAGTAAAACACAAGATTCAGTTTCCATTTATGTTAATTTACCAATATTTAATTCATATAAAGTTGGTTATGTCATTCCACTGATATCTTTATGGACATCATTTTTAAACAATAAAATATTCTTCTTTCCTTATTATGTTTGTCATAGGTTTTGGATTTGAGGTATCATTTATTCAAAAAAATAACGTGGCTGATATTTTTCAATATTTTTACTCCCTTAGGTTTTCAGCTTCAGCCCCAAATATCCAGTATTGCTCGGTTCAGTTATTCCAACATGTTAAGAGTCCGATGTCCATCATTTAAGATGATAAAGTTTATGTTGTTACATTAATTATACTGCCTGAATGGCAGACCTTTGTCACAGGTGTTTAATAACCACATGAGGGGAGAAAATTGTATATATATAAATATATACACACACACACATTCAGAAACCCATCAGAATTCCCCCTATAATTAGTACCTGCTTCAGCCACTAATTCTGCTATCAGTCAGACCTTATTTCTGAATCATGACAGGGAAAGTAGATATATGGACATTATAATGTTGATTTACACCAAACCACTGACTACTCTTGCGCTGCAGTTTCAGGTTTAAATCTAATCTTAATTCCAAATGGTTCTGTTCAATCTATGATTTCGATCCCTTCATCATCAATAATCTTTCAAAAACTTCAGTTGTTTCTGTTTATTCCTCTATTTGGTTTTCTTTTTTTGCAGTTCTTTTTATTTATAGACGTGTCAGTCCTTCAGACCCTAACTGCCATTAGTGTTGAATGTGTGTGTGTGTGTGTGTGTGTGTGTGTGCTCACACGCTGTCACCTTGGATAATGGGTGAAGGTGAAATGAAGCACTCTGAGTATTCCCATTAATCAAGACACAGTATAAACCAGGAGGTAGGACCAGGGTTGTACTATGTAGCGTGCTGGAAGACTACAGTTATCAAGTGTTCAATTCCTGCTGGTGTACATTACACACTATAATCTAGTAATGCATAAACCATTTTTTCTTATGTTCTGACTGTGTATATGTACTTGGTACAACTAGCTTGGGCAGGATTGTACTTGTGTCATCAATTAATAGTGATTTTAGCTTTGTGGACATTTTGACTTCTCATTGCAGGAAATGACAATTCAACGACAGTGAGTTAAGTTCAATGACAGCCAGCAGCTGAATGCAATCGTGCTATTGTTCATGTCTTTGTTTCTGGCGTACATTTACTTTTTAAGTGAGATTTCCATAATTGTTTTCAGTTCTTCAATGAGTTTAAATCTTATATTTAATGGGATTCTTTTAATGGCACTAAAACAATAAAGGATTTGGTGTACACGATTTTGTGAGCAGTTAAGTGTGTGTGTGTGTGTGTGGGGGGGGGGGGGTGGCTGTTAAAAAACAACTTTTAATTGCGAATTTCCAAAAGATTTATGCTGATATTACCATTAAGGATGGGAGAATTCTTATCCTTGGAGGAGGGTTCTGTTTGGATGAGAAATTAAGTATTTCAACACTAATGAGGAGTTACTCACTGAATAAACAGGCGGTACGACACAGGAAAACTCTGCCGTGTATCTGTGGCCTTTAAATTGATATTTTATGGCCGATTATCAGTGACTGATTTGCCCATCGTGTTTTAGCATGAGGCACTAAATATCTTCTGCTATGATGTATGTTGTTGTTGTTTGTTGTCCTTCTGTGCTGTGACTGAGGAAGGCTCCCACAGACAATAGGCTGCTCACAGCCTGATGACTAAGGAAGGCAACCTGCAGCGGAGTCGTTATGGCAACAGAAGCCTGCCAAACAGACTGTGTTGAAATTGGACAAGTGTGAATACACAATCTATACCCCCCCTCCCTCCGCCCCCATATGACATTTTAGGCATAGGACCTTTGCAGCAGAAATAATAGTCATGGTGGACAGGTTTTTGTGCGGCGAGGCCAAGTCAGCACACCGGGCCGCCTCGGCACGTTCCCAACAATAACAATCAGTGTCAAGCTTCTTATGAAGGTTGTTTCTCTAATGGTCTGCTAGTATGCATGCCCTTTATCACAGCGTGACACTTTCTCCTCCAATATCATTCTCATTATTATCATTATTTATTCAGAGAACACTTGACCATTAAAATTTTGTTCATACTCTCACACGTAATTATGTTTATCATGTCAAACTCATCCTCACAAAAAGTAACTTTATTTTCTTCAAATATCTTATTGCAATACATTTTTTATAGAGCACCAAGTGTCATGCGTAAAAGGTATTACTGCAACTGGACAGTGTGTGGGAAGTCAAGTCAATTCTATTTCTATAGCGCCAAATCACAACAAAAGTTATCTCATGACACTTTACAAGTAGAGCAGGTCTGGTACCACACTCCTTCAATGAATTTACACCCAACAATTCAAGGGGAGGACAAAGATGAAGAGTACTTTGGTGCGGAGCGAGTCTAAATGACATCTTGGCACTTGTTTAAGACGATGATGGAGTGGTTAAAACTGAATGTTGCTCATCTCGTTCTCAATAAATATGCAACAGCTACCACAGAAAGAGAAGAGGCACAACAGTAATGGTACATACAATTTTGGATTGGATACATTTGAAAAAGAAGCTGGTCCTGTAGAGTCATGACTGCGCACCCGTGAAAAGCTGATGTGCAAATAAACATGATTGTCTGATCAATGTAAGACAATTTAGTAACTGATATCCATCCACTTATTCCCTTGATATTCAGGGCTGGCACAGTTCTATGTGTCCATATAAATGTCCTGTCAGCAGGTGAATACGTTCTTCCTTTCGGTCATCCCACTCATAAAGTGCCATTCTTTTTAAGAAACTGGTTTTGGTGTGACATGATGGTCATGATGATGATGATAATGGAGCTTCAGTTTATATGAATAAGAAGTATCAGATATAAGGGAGAGGAGGAGGGGATCTCCCTCTTGTTCTGAGTTTTAGTGTTTGGTAAGGCGAGCCAGGAGTTTCTTCCACATTCACTCAACAATGGCGGACAAAAGAGCCATAACAGCCACGCCGCAGATAATGAGCAGGATCTGGAGCAGGGAGTGTCTGTGAATACAAGTTTCAGACTCAGATTCAAGGACATTAGAGAAATATTACTTTACAAAGTGATGGACTTCCAGCCAACCTTAAACTGGACTCCTCGAGCAGGTCAGGCACCACGTTCACCAAGGCGATGTAGAGAAAACCTCCAGAGGTGAAAGGCAGTATCCAGCAAGTCACGTTTTCTAAGAAAGAAAAAAAGCAGGAGAGAGTCTCTTAATAAAAATAACTCCAGTTACAACTACGCTTTGATGGGATGTATTCATACCCTCTTTGATTTACCTGCGCCTTTTGGTGACTGAGCGCACAGAGCAAAGCAAGCCCCCAGGACTCCGACCAGGGCAGTGTACAACTGCAGACGGGCAGCGTTCCACCTGTCGAAGCCAGCCCGCAGTAAAATGGCAAAGTCTCCCACCTGCAGGTACATCACAATATTCATAATTTACATTACACTGAAGCAATCAGACTAGTTATAAAAGTTAAACTAAACCTTGTTGTTTTAATTCTCTTTAATTTTAATTTTCCTATCTAACAAGGTACTGCCAAATCTCACCTCATGAGGAATTTCATGGAGCAGGATGGCAAAGGTGGTGAGAAACCCAACCTGCAAGCAAGTTTCATTCATGATGTTACTCTTCATCCAAGAACTTAATATCTCAGTCATCAAATCAGGGCACACCTTTTACACCTTGGATTAAAGTGCATGTCCAAGAGAGGGAGGACTTTCGTGGATGTTAATTCTGCCAATTCTCTAGATGTAAAACTGCAGTTGGAGTTTTCCAAAAGATGAACCTGATGGTGTAGTTGTGTGTGTGGATTACTAATGCTACAGAGCACTGCAGGAATGAGTCCTGAAACCCAGAAATAACTTTGCTGTGTTGAACATTCGGTTCATTTAGTCTCAAAGTCAACAGGTTTTCAGTTAAACGTCTGAAATACAATCTGTGTCAACACAAGCTTAAGACATGTAAATACTTTTGAGGTGATACTTAAGGTGGCCTCGAGTCATGTGTCTATTTGGGATCACCTCCCACAGTAGTTTGGCTGATCAAATCAAAAACTGGATCAGGTCTTGGGTGCATTTAAGTCTCTATTTTCTGATTTTGATTTCATACTTTTTCTGATTTTCTCATCCTAAACACATTTTGATGCCAGGTCTAATTTGGATGTATAAGTTAATATAACTGAACGAGTCACACTGAGCTAGTTTGTTCCCAGCAGTGATCAGTTGCTTTCAAATCATTCCAATAGTTTTTCATCAAGAATGAAAACCTGATTTACTTGCTTATACTGCCACTGCATTTTATTTGTATCGTGAGTGAAGAGAAACACTGGTGAGATGACTTGTATGTGTGTGTTTGCGACATCTAGTGAACTTCCTCTCTGGCACATGGAACCTGGGTTCATGCTGCTTGCCTTATGTCTCTCCAGCTGGACTCTCCTTCCCACAGCTACAGTATACACTCATCTAAACCTAAACAAAGTCACGGTAAGACACTTTTCAAGCTTCTTCTTTTATTTTTTCCCCCCCACAGCCCTTTAACAGGTTTCAAGTGAATTAAGTTATCTCTATCTCGCTGGTCTTCGCCATTTCACACGTATCCTACTCCATTCAACTTTTGAGGGCAAACGGCCCTCCTTGAGTGTGTCAGGGATACGGTAACCTCAGATCCACACTGTGTTTTGGTTTGCAGATCGTCCTCAAATCAACTCCAGACATCTACTCTCCACGCGCCTCAAATAACATAAGACCTTTTCACCGGATCTTTGGGCCGCTGGCTTGACTGATCAATGGCGACAGTGACTGTCCATCAACTGGTTTTACATCTCGTCTTGTAATAGATGCCTGACCTTCAGCAGGATTACACATAAACTAAGAGGCAGATTGTCACCAAATGTAGTGGAGAGGTGTAGAAAAGGCCGAGTAAGAATCCAATATGTTTTGGGTCAGATAAGTCATAGTGCCACCTGCTGTCAACAGGAAATTACATGATTTTTTATGCTTTGAAGTACTCTTCATAATAGTTGGGCCAGATCCATCTCAGATTTGATTAAAAACACCTTTAGCACTTGGTGATGGGTTACAGCAACTACGAGTTGTTGTTTTTTTAAACCGTTACTGTTGTTATGTGGCCAATTTTAAAAAAAATTGCCATAAAATAGGAAATTCTTGCAACTGAACTCCATGGAATTTGATCTTTTCCTTCACACATTTGATGAGAGACCCCACCTGAGGACATCTTCACGATGTATCAAGTCATAGAGCCATGTAGGGTTTACAGGAAGTAAACCCCATATAAAACTAGCCTGATTGATACTCTAAATTGACCGTAGGTGTGACTGTGAGTGTGAATGGTTGTCTGTCTCTATGTGTTGGTCCTGTGATGGACTGGTGACCTGTCCAGGGTGAACCCCGCCTCTCGCTTGAAAGCTGCTGGGATAGGCTCCAGCCCCCCCGCAACCCTTGACAGGAAGAAAATGGATGGATGGATGGATGGATGGATGGATGGATGGAAACCCCATACAACAAATGTCATTTAATTTCACCTTGGGGTAGATAGCTATTCTCACTGAGTGCTTTCTTATTTGTACAAGTAGCTGAGTATGAATATACACCAAGTGGACTGATCGTGTCTGTATTCCAATTCTCACACACAACGCGAGTCATTTAAAGAACTAGAGAGGTTAATTAGTAATGATGCAGATTTCAGCAGGAACCTGACTCACACTTCTAAACACAAGCCTTGGATGCATCATACCTGTTTGAATACACACTTTCATCCACTGGAAGTTCATTATTACTTTACAAACATTTCTTTCACTTTATGCATTATCTAAAATACACATACATACAGTATTGTATTCTAAGACAAAGTAAACTCTGTTTTAATATTTTCTGACTTATTGAAACCAGGTACCCGATGAGGTAAATTCCAGACTGTAATTGTAGCCAGGAAGAAGATTAATTCCTTCTAATTATTTGCAAGCATTTCATGTCTATGGCAAAACAACACAGTATTAGAAGCAAAGAACAGCATAGTGATGCTGAGGCAAAGGGCTGCATGGCTCAGGAGGTAGAGTTGCTGTTACTGGTGCCATCCTCAACTCCTTCAGAGGCCTTGACTAGGTGTCCTTGAGCAAGACGCTGAGCCACTAATAGCTCCAGATGATGTAACCTTGAAAGACAGCCCCTTCCATCAGTGTGTGTGTGTGTGTGTGTGTGTGTGTGAGTGAGAGAGAGAGAGAGAGTAGTTGAATGAGGCAATACTGTAAAGCAATTTGAGTGTTGTTAAGGTGGAAAGACACTACATAAATAAAACCCATTTACCAGAACACAGGTGCTACCAGAGAACAGATCTTTAGTGTGTACGCCGTGCCTCAAAGACAAACAGGGATCCAGGAATGCATTTGTAGTCCTTACCTTTTTGCTAACCAGGAAACTCCCTGCTACTGCCAGTCCGTGGGTAAAGTTGTCGATGCAGTTGGCCAGTAGGTTCAAGTACCCACTTGTCTGAAATACAAAGCAGTTATTAACCATGATTAGGCAGAAGTAACTTTGGTCATCAGGAGTTGCACTGCATGATTTGAACAACTCACTCACATGTGTCTCTTGTTATAAATGCAAACTGTTGTAGATAAATATACCAACAAAAAATTTGAGAACAGAGGTAATCAATGCAGCGACTTGTGACCCCCACTATCCCTGGAGGTGGTGAAAAAAAACAATTAATTTTCAGTCTGGGATGGGCCAGATAAAGAAATAAGGCCAGCTTCTGTCTCTTATCAAAATATAATTTTACCTGCAATTACCATTTCATTTTTACCCCCAGTGGTGTCTTTCAACATTTGCTGGCTTTTGTGTTAACTGGAAATGTTTTGATTGTCAGGATACCTTGATTTTATCTGATCCTTCCTGCCCACTCTGTTGCTTGGAGGATTTCCGTGACTCAGTGTGGTGCCCGTTTCCAAGTAACACAACCCCCTTTGCACTGAAAACTGAATTGGAGTGTGCCTGTGGAGAATGAAGGATGGTAAAAAGCTCACGATGATCACATTGTCCTCTTATGCACAATAAATATCTTTTTCATCAATATATATCATGAAGAAATCAAGCCCATTGACAGCTTTGCTGCCTGAATACGGGGGGAGGAAGTAGAGAGGTTGGAGTGGAGACATGATCATCTCTCACCAGGTGAAGGAGATCCCGGACAGACTTTAATTCCTTAGGAAGCTAAAAAAGACCCACCTACCACAACAACTGCTGATAAACCTCTCCCACAGCACCAGAGCGAGCCTTCTGACCTACTGCTGCACAGTGTGGTGTTGCAGCAGCACAGCGGAAAGCCGGAAGAGCCTGCAGTGGGTGGTGAAGGCAGCCTGGTGGGACCACACAACCACCCCTGAATGCCCAATACACATGCTGACTACATAAGAATGCCAGCTGCATTATAAAAGACACAACCCACCCTGAACAATGCCTCCCCCCCCACCCCCACCCCCGAAGAAGACAAAAGGAAATGCAAACAAGAGCTGCTGAACTGAGTTTTATTTGTCTTAACTGATAATATCTATCAATCATTCTATCTATGGACACCTGGACTCTGAGGGAAGCGTGCTGGCCACCCTGGCTGCTGAGTATCAAAGAACAGAAATTTAGTGGTTGCCTGAGGTGGCCTCATGAACAGGTATCCATCCATTTTCTTCTGCTTATCCTGTTAAGGGTCACGGGGGGCCAGAGCCTATCTCAGCGGCTTTTGGGCGAGAGGCGGGGTTCACCTTGGACAGGTCACCAGGACCAACACATATAGACAGACAACCATTCACACCTACAGTCAATCATCAATCAGCCTCATCCCCTCTTGATGTCTTTGGACTGTGGGAGGAAGCTGGAGTACCAGAGAGAACCCACACAGGAACAGGGAGAACATGGAGACTCACACACAGAAAGATCCTGTGCTGGAGCCGGGACTTGAACCCAGAACCTTCTTGCTGTGAGGTGACAGTGCTGACCACTGCACCACCGTGCCGCCATGAACAGGTATGAAAACTGCATATTTTCCTACACTTACAGTAATAACAACTCTTGTGTACTGATGAGTTCCAAAAGTTGTTTTCTGCATGTTCATACTTTAATTTTAAAACTGGAAGCATATACATCTCAGGCTCAGGCTTGTTGTTTCCCAGAACAGCTAACTTCCCCATTCCTTCATTCAGAAACTACTTATGTTGCCAACAGTCAAATTTAGTCCTAAGGAAATAGACTTTGAACATGGTAAGGAAATATTTGCTCAACGTTTCCAAACTGAGAATGTGGAAACAACATATTGGCTACCAGTATCTGAAATCTACTTCTAAATTCTTGCATTTCTCAAAATATTTTTCTGATCCCCTCCCGACCTGGTGTGAACCTTGTCAACCACTGAGGTGTATTCATACACATTGCATGAGGGAATCGACTCCACTGAGGTCATAAATTGATTGTGTGAGCTTTTGCGCCCCAAACGGCGTAGACTGCAGAATTAAGAGACATCTGTCAGAGAAGGTGCACTACTCAGGACTCGAGGACACCGGGTTGTTTGGATGAACAGTTCTACACAGGCACTTCTGAACCCTGCATTTCACTAATCTATAAAAACAATGACCTTGTTCAAGTAGAAATGATTTAAACTTGCTGCAATTTCCAAATATTTTGGTAAAAATCAAGCTAATCTCATATCGTCACAAGAACTGTTACTTTGGTACCAATTCTAAGCTAAAATTCAGGAAATGAAACAAAACTTGTTTTGATCTGATATGGAAAGAGACACTGATGAGACTGGGGGATAACAACATGCAGTAGCAGCACAAGTGTGGTAAGCAGGCCTGCTTGTGACTTTGTGGAATGAAAAACAATGACTATTACAGAAGGCAGGATATTTGTTGTAGTTTAGAACTGAAGCAAGTGTGATTTCTGAAACAGTGCTGCGGTGGAATGAAATAATGATGACTACGCATCAAGAAGTGACTCTTGTGCCATACCAGGCCCTTAACGTATAAAGTTTACAGAGTTTTTTTCTGCAAAAAACAGTGCTAGAACTCATCAAGAACCAGGCTGAGTTTGGTGTTTCCCTGGACAACTGCTTATACTCAAAAGGGGTCAGCCCTGAAGCTAGGGACAACTCCCACCCAGGTCCACTTCAGATGGACTACATTAATGGTATGGGTGCAGAAAAAATTTATTCTGAAATATATATTCTGAAAACCACACACACAATATTATAACCTCTTTGTTAAGGAAGAAGACACTGTCACGCGCTGTCCCTGATGCCGGCCGGTGAGCTGAGTGTTCTCCAGCGGACGCTGAAATGGCTAAAGCAGCTGTTCCACCACGTCACTATAAATAGATGCTAGTGGAGGAGCTGAGCTGTGGATTCCAAGCTTCTCCCTCACTGCCACCATAAACACTGGCCGGGGGATGAGACAGATTTTCCAAACACAATGTAACCAGACATTCATTGTCTAAAGAGGAAGTCATTAGTTTAAAAAGGTTGTGTTTGTCCATCTTGAAGTGTCAGATTCTTACACTGATAATAACACAATGCTTTGAAAAATATACAAACGTTTGGTGATGTCTTGAAAAAAAATCATCTAAAAACAAGCTGATACATGAACATGAACAGTGGCTTATGGTCACTCAGTGAAAAACATTCATTTCACTAACATTTGCACTGAGGGAATCGTAAAGCATCATTTATTTGTTTATTTGGGGTGGGGGGGGGGGGGTGATCAATGCACTGGCTTTGCCTGCCAGCCCCAACATGCTGACTCTGTAAATATAATATCCAATATAATATACAAAGATCCCACTGCCAGCCCCTTTGAAGCTCAATACTTAAGATGTTTGTTTGTTTTTTTTAATGTTTGATTCATAAAATAACGGTGTCAGAAACACGATGTACTTATCCAGGATCATGTGCCAGACTATTTCTTGGCTTAAAGCAGCAACTTCCAGGAGTCTCTGTTGGCCATCTGACGACATGTGACTACTATTACGCTTCTCATCCAACTCTCAGCAACAAAGTGGACATTTACCCAAATGATAAACTAATACTCTACACTGTCATGGGCTTGAGGACAACACAGAAACAGGTCAAACATTTAAGTCAGCAAAAAACACACACACACACACCACTGACAGAAATATGCAACCCCAGCGTGAAAGGAGGTTGCATTGACGTGTTTGTTTAGACTCCAGCAAATTTCTCCAAAAACACATTACTTCAGCTACAACACTTACAGTGGAGTTACAATTCAGGTCCGAGGTTGAAGGGGGATCCTCGTGGCTGCCTTGGTCCGGGAACATCTTCTCTAGGAGAAGGAAGGCCAGCAGGCCGATGATTACCCACAAACCCTGGGACACAAAGTGGTTACGTCCACCAGCTGGAGAGATAAAAGAGATATTGTACATTCGACTGGGAGAGAAGATACAGAGCGCAAAGTCACAACTTCATCCTACAGGTGAGTATGAGCGCAAACGCAAAAACACAAAGCTTTGTGTAGTAAACAGAAGCAGAAGCTGCAATAAGCACTGTATCAATACCTCATTCTCTTCTACAGAACTAAATTATGTTGCAAATCAGAAGAATTTCAGAATAAGGCAATGCATGAGGAAGGCATTTTAAAATATTTTCATAACATATTGTTCACTTATTGTAATTTCTAGTAGGGATTAATGGGTCAGAGATATAGCAGAGGTTTGCATTACAACAGTGGTGATGGTGTTGGTGGACAGAAGACCAACCTGAGGAGCTGGAGAGCGCCCACGCCTCAGGGAGGAGGTGAAGGAACACGTCACCAAGTAGCCCGCCAATGGCAAAACTCAAAAGCTGATTTAGCTTCTGGCATCCAGCTGAGGATCACAAACAAGTGAGGGATTAATGAACAGCGTGTTTAAAGAGGGAAATGTAGACTCGTGTCATGTTTCATTTCAGCTTCATCCTCATGCAACAGTTCTTTCCATCTCTTAATTCATCATTTCTTAACCAATAAGATGTGGCAGGTAAATGCAAAGTGGCTCTGCCTCAGTTTGTTAACATTCATCATTATTTCTCATGCGGTCCACTAGAAAGCTTGATTCGTTCCCCCAGTAATGACTGGCTCCTGTCAGGACTGCACATGAAGACCAAAAATACATCTGGGCAGCTACGTTTCTGTGGGTGTGAGGACTTAGGAGGCCACAGGCTTTAGGCCGACCTCACTTGGGGCCTTTTGTTATTTCAGTAACAAGGCTCATGTACACAGAAAAACACAGAATAATTGTGCAGCAGACTGAAAAAAGTTTATAGCAACAATAGACACGTAGGATGATCAGCTGCTCAAAAGCTGATCTGGTACTATAAGCAACAAAGTAGAACTACTTTGATCGAGCCTGTTGTACTGCGTAACCTGTACTGAGCAACAGCCCTGTTAGTTCTACCCCAAAGTTCATCACCTGTTGTCCAGCATAAACTGTGGAACAACTGACAAAATGAAGATTCTAAAACATGGGCCAGTTTAAAGAGGGGATGAGGTATTTGAGCATTTCTGTGCCTGTTGTAGCCACACGAATGACGTAGTTCTCCATGGGTGGAAATATTAATCCCTCAGTCCACCATTTTGGTCCAGTCTGCAATAGAGCTCTTTTATTCATTTAATTTTAAACATGTCTTTATACAAGTATTACTGTAACAGTGACACTAGTGTCAGTATAAACTTTTACAGACTGATAATATTAGAATATAAATTACATACAACACGTCCTGCGACCATGTCAGAAAGGAAACCTCTTCTGAACTGCTGAGAGGATGAAACATGACAGATGTTTGAACGTGGAGCGTAACAGCACATGTTCTCAAACAGTCTCTCGGGGAAGGTATTTTTAATCATGCTTACTTGTAACACAAATATGAAAGAAATTGCTGAACTATTTAAAAAAAAAAGAGCTAGAGGGAGTATCACATTTCAAGGAACCAAGTTGAAATCAGTGACATTTCACTAGGGATCAGTTCCATCCATTACTGTATCACGCATTCATACTGATGTAGTAACTGCGATACCACAACGTCAGCCCGGCATCTGATAAGAGAAAACTGCAGTATTTACACTCCATACCAACATTGGATCACTAAAACAGAGCTTAACCAAATGCTGTGTACACAGATACATATGACTGACAGATTGACACATGATGGTATGATGTCTTGCAATATGTTGCATATTACAGAATCAGACTGATGATTAGCCATTGACAGTTACCCAGTAATTCACAGGCACAATGAGGTTACATAGAACCATTTCTTACCCTCTGTTTTGAGGGCTGCTCCTGCCTCAATGGGAATGACAAGTAGGGGAAAAATCCCACTCAGTCCTACAACAACTGAGCCCACCAGAGACAAGAGCCAAACATGAGCATGTTCGCTGGCTAAGAAGTCTGCTACGGCCTCAAGGCCCGGGAGGTCATCTGTCAGGATGGCGCCCTGTCCTGCAGCCGTGGCTGTAGCTTGAGCCATGGCTGTTTGTGTCATCTTTGGGCTGCTTGATGCTGCCTTCCAGGTCAACATCAGCAGGAAAACTGTGATAAACGGAGTCGCTACAGCCCAGCTGGGCTTCTTGAGGCTTCCACCTTTCATCCGTCCCATGGGCCAAAGAGCACCTGCATCCAGTAATGCTGCAAGAGGAGCACAAAGTTACAGCTCATGACATGGCAGGCACTAAATATACTTTAGTAAAACATTGTTTTCAAAACAGTACTGCACAGATGTTTTTACAATTTTTAGGCTAATTTGTGTGTGCATGTTTTAGCTGAGAAATACACATCACTGTTGTAAGTGATCTGAATATTTTTTTTTTGTCTATTATGACACAACCACAAATTCAGCACAATAATCACGATATGAATGTTTCAATTCCTTGCTGTGCTACATTCCTGCTTAAGAAATCTATGCAATAAGATGGGCCTTAACCACAGGGAATCCACTTGTAGCAAAATACATAGACTGATAAATCTGACCCCAAATAAAATTGACAGTGGTTAAAAAAAAAAAAAAAAAAGCTTGGCGTCTCACTTGCTTGTCTAGCACCTTCTCCTCATCCCAGGATAATACCGTACTCAAAACTAATCCCGGTGATCTCACATTCTCCACCGCCATCTGCTTGTAGTCACACAACAGCGACGCGACTGTTTATAGTGTAGATTCTTATTCAGTCATAGGATGCCTCATCTCAAAATAAGTCACTGGGCTCAAAACTCGCTGCCATTGCAATCAGTAAAAGTAACATTACTCAGACTAAAAAGTGTAAAACCGAGGCAAAGAAGCAGCTCAAATAGTTTTACTAAGTGCAAACAATGGCAAGCTTGTTGCTAATCTTATTTGCGTTTATTCAGCAGTAGGGTGGTGAAGATGTGGAAGAGGGAGGTAGCAACAGACGTAGCACCTGAGCTGGTTTGTTGGCTCCATCCAACCAACTGCATTTGTTCCACACCAACAGTGTTGAAGAACCAGAGATCAACAATATATCAGTAAATCACTCAGTATTTTTCAATTAGTTCAATGAAAACCTGCTGAGAACTCACACTTACATGTTCATCTAAAAAACAAAAAGTTTACACTTTACACTTGGTGCCCTTCCTACAAAAAAAGAGGGTTAACTGATTATTAACATAGAAACTTTCAATGGAACACATTGCACAGCTTTGCATCGGAGTTTTTATTGCTGTAAATTTTGGCGCTGCCATTTTTACTGTCATTGCATATCACCTGTGAGCTCAGCCTCTATGATGGCTAATAATACATTTAAGTCCTGAAAAAAACAGTCAGTCAATCTAGTAAGAACAACTAGGAGGATACAGATCATGAATTGGACAAAAAGTGTATTACTATAGATTTCAATCACTGACTTCACCTTTAATTCTCTGGTCATCAGTTCTTTGTCTCAGGTATAACCAGCAAAGTTAAAAGTTTCAATAGAAATTACTGCATTTTTTAAGCTATATGGATTTAAGACTTCTAAGCCTGTTGAGATAAACTTGCACAATGACTAAACTTATGGAAAACTAAACTTGCCGGGGCTGTTTGAGTGCACAGAATGTAAAAATGACACACCATACTTTTAAAGATTATTGCAATTCCTATTATATATATGTTACACATACAATAGAAGTTAAGAATCAGACATGACATGAAAATCTAAAAACACAAATGTCTACTCTGAATCAAATGCAGATACATGTTTAATTGAGGCACGAATGAAGTTGGTACAAGCAAGCAAAACTCCAGAAATAGCACCAGACTGTTACTGCAGTCCCCAGCATTTTGCCTGTGGATATTTGCCCACAACTCTAAGATTTTCTGCTAAACAAGTTCACGTTTTACCATTTTTCATCTTGATAACAAGTCAGAACCAAACATGCAGCTCATTTGCCTGTTAGCAGTACCATTAAAGTACAAGATAACTCACAATAGTTGCACTTTGATTTATAAATATACATACAAGTTTAAGCCAAACTCCACAGAGCTTAAAAGCCAAACAAACCGGCGGAATTAGCTTTTAAAATAGACGTTGTTATTTCTGAAAACGACATACTTTACAGCAGCAGCTCACTATCTGGCGTCTGAATATAAAAGTTAGCAAGCTAACATTAGCCACTGATGGTCTTGCTAAAGCGGTTAGCTTCCAAGCACGCAATCACTGCACATGAAGGGTTATACCAACTAAACTAGCATCCCTGGGAGTTAGTCAAGTTGATGCTAACTGACCCATGCGGAGCGGACAACCGCAGTATTTTACCTTTACATACCTTGTATTTTCGGCAGGCTGCGCACCAGTGTGTCCCTGCCATCCAGGCCGGCTGATGGAGGCTGGCTTTCGCCACTCACTTTCTCCAGACTCGCAGCCGCTGAGGAGGGAATCCGCTAGCAGCTGCTGCCCGGGCTGCTGGTCAACACCTCGGCTCTCTCAAACAGCCACGTATCAGGATGCCGGAGGGGAAAAAAACTGTAAACAGGAGAGGAGAGTCGGGACATGGATCCCGCCCCATCAAGGATTCAGGAAGTTACTGGATGTTAGAAAAGTGAGAATGTTTTTTCAGTTCAAGTGATGTGATGGCGTGACTTTGAAACCAAAACAAATCAGCCATGTTGAAGTCATCACGAAGGTAGATTTTGCATTTAAAAAAAAAGGGCTATAGTCATATTTTCTCCCCAAAATATGCAGTTATTTTAAAAGTTAAAGAAAATACCTGCATCAGAGGAGCACAGCCCAATTGTTCAGTTTTCACACCGGAAAAACATTGAAGTAGGAACTGCTCTGATGTTTTCAGAGAGGATTGTCCAGGACCTGCTGCTGTACACCGGCAAGTCGTCTTTCCCCACTGACCAATACAAGAGATGGCCATAGGTTTTAATAATAATCCTCTCCCCTTGTGTCCCATGGACATCAAATCAGTTTTATTTTCTTTAGTACTGATTCTAACAGGGGATTTCAAAGTATTACTTGAAGGATTTCCTCGTGGGCAAAGCTTCAGATAAAGCTCTCCCCCTCACATTACTTAAGAGTTTTGTTTCTGGACAACTACAGTGGGGCAAAAAAGTATCTAGTCAGCCACCAGTTGTTTCTCCCACTTGAAGATGAGAGAGGCCTGTAATTTTCATCATAGGGATACCTCAACTATGAGAGACAAAATGAGGAAAAAAATCCAGAAAATCACATTGTCTGATTTTTAAAGAATTTGCAAATTTTGGTGGAAAAGTGAGTATTTGGTCAATAACAAGTTCATCTCAATACTTTGTTATATACCCTTTGTTGGCAATGACAGAGGTCAGACGTTTCCTGTAAGTCTTCACCAGGTTTGCTACACTGTAGCTGGTATTTTGGCCCATTCTTCCATGCAGATCTCCTCGAGAGCAATGATGTTTTATGGCTGTCGCTGGGCAACACGGACTTTCAACTCCCTCCACAGATTTTCTATGGGGTTGAGATCCAGAGACTGGCTAGGTTGGCCAGGCGATGTGTTTGGGATCATTGTCATGCTGGAAGATGCAGCCATGTTTCATCTTCAGTGCCCTTGCTGATTGAAGGAAGTTCACTCAAAATCTCACAATACACGGCCCCATTCATCCTTTCCTTTACATGCAGTCGTCCTGGTCCCTTTGCAGAAAAACAGCCCCAAAGCCTGATGTTTCCACCCCCATGCTTCACAGTAGGTTTGGTGTTCTTTGGATGCAACTCGGCAATCTTTCTCCTCCAAACACGACAAGTTGAGTTCTTACCAGAAAGTTCTATTGTGGTTTCATCTGACCAGCTGACATTCTCCCAATCCTCTTCTGATCATCCAAATGCTCTCTAGCAAACTTGAGACGGGCCTGGACATGTGCTGGCTTAAGCAGGAGGCCACGTCTGGCACTGCAGGATTTGAGTCCCTGGCGGCATCGTGTGTTACTGATGGTAGCTTTGTTACTTTGGTCCCAGCTCTCTGCAGGTCATTCACGAGGTCCCCCCGTGTGGATCTGGGATTGTTGTTCACCACGCTTGTGATCATTTTGACCCCACGGGGTGAGACCTTGCGTGGAGCCCCACATCGAGGGAGATTATGTATCTCGAATCATAACGTTTATTATATCACAAACATCGAAGCTGTTCTGCTTACTGTAAGATAGCGGATATTTTTTCGCCTCAATTCTCTGAGGCACCACTGAAACTGTCTGGAGCCCAACTTGTGCTTTATAAAAAAAATGCAATGTCAGACAACTACAGACATGACCTTTGAGGGTAACATGGACTGTTTATTTAAGTATACACAAAATGTATGAACTAATTGGTCCAGTCATTAGGGACATACAGACGAAACTACAGAAATGCATTATAAACCAAGAGTCCTGGAATAAATCCTTAATGTGATTATAGTGTTTAGTTGTTATCGAGTCTGACAGATGTGTTGATTTATTTTATTGGTCCTTATGGAAGCTGTAATTTGTGCTGCCGCCATTCTACTCATATGATTCAGGGTTGACAAAATGAGTGTTTATTTTCCTTTTAAAAAAAAAACAAAACTCAGACTCTAGTTTCCTTTTGAGTGAGGATGGTTTTCTCTATTTTCCATCCACACATTTTCTTCCACTTATTCCTGTTGTCGTGGTGGAGCCTATCCCAGCAGCCTTCAGGTGAGAGGCGGGGTTCACCCTGGACAGGTCACCAGTCCATCACAGGACCAACACATATAGACAGACAACCATTCACACTCACAGTCACACCTACGGTCAATTTAGAGTATCAATCAGCCTCGTCCCCTCTTGATGTCTTTGGACTGTGGGAGGAAGCTGGAGTACCAGAGAGAACCCACACAGGAACAGGGAGAACATGGAGACTCACACAGAAAGATCCTGTGATGGAGCCGGGACTTGAACCCGGAACCTTCTTGGTGTGAGGTGACAGTGCTGACCACTGCACCACCGTGCCGCCTCTTCTCTCATTTCATTTTAGTTATTTTGATGGATGGGAATATATGATATCCGTGATACTGATGTTGTTGTTCTTGTCATCACCTCAAGACAAACAGAAAAAAGAGGAAAATGTTTGTTGACTGTAAACATGAACTTTACACACAAACTGTACTGCATTTACGTGTCAAGTTTTAAAGGGGGTGGGATATACATATATATATATATATATATATATATATATATATATATATATGATAGATATTTTTCTTGTAAAGTATTTTTGTAATGTATAGTTATGTATTGATCATTTACCAACGAATGGGGATCCAATAAAAAAACAAATAAATCAGGACACCCAAAGCCATCCTCATATTTATGACCATTCACTGCTTGCGTAAAAGCAGCCTGCTACACTTCACAATCCACAGGATCTGAACAACCCTGATGATCTTTCCTGCCTAAGTTCTTATTCAACTCACAAACATGAACACATACCTTCTTATCCTGCACTTAGCTTGCCGAAGCAGCCACCAGGGAAAGTGCACTGTTAATGTCAATTTGCAGGCTTGTGAGTCCCTTGTTCAAACAGTGTCACACCGGGTCTCTGTCAGCCTGCCAGCAACTGTCAAACAAACATTTGCTTCGCTCCAGCTGGCTCAGACAAGAAGGAGCATTTCTAATACGGTATTTCCCTTAAGAGATTTTGATTGTTTTTTTATTTTTTATTTTTCAAACAGTAGCCAATGTATCAGTGACACGTGTTGCTGCTTTGTTTAATTCCAGAAACTGTAGAAGTGTAGTCATTGACGCGGGGCAGTTAGTGATCTTGTGAGCAGGAAAATATGAAGGTAAGGCGCATCATCCTCAGCTCATTGTTCTCCTCGGTCCTATGTTCTAAGGTTAACATGGAGAAACTCAAACTCAACCAGCTACAAGAGACAAGCAGCGTTTTAAGGGTCCCTGCAGTGGTTGTGTCCCAAGGAGGCTAGCATCCCTCCCACCTTGCAGAGCACCCACCCTCCACGTACGGTAGGTTTTGTAGACAAACTGCCTGACCACCAGAGGGTGCATGTGACGGGGGTTCATATGACATTGCCCCGCTATGATGTTCCTCATCATCTGCCTTGAAATTGTGTTGAGCTGAATCTGCTACAGACAGAAATGTTTCACTATAATTATCTTTTTTTTGTCTGTTTTTTTTTTTAACTAACTGTGAATAAGAACATGTATAAAATGTTTGTTGAGGGTTGATGATCATGAAAATGTTTCACAGTTTGAAACTGAGTAAAACTGGTGGCATTTTGAGTTTGGTATATTAACTCATCTCGAAGTTCTCCATTTTTTGGAGACTTTGACAGACAGACTTGGCTGAGAAAAAAACCATCATGCACTGACTCATCCTCATCTGACTTAAGCAATATCTAAAGAAAGAGGAACTTGGTCAGTGGGACAAAGCCCAAAGCCTTATATGGTTATGCTTTGTACGGCTAAAGATGCTTTTCTGAGAAGATGCAGTGTATTAAAAAAAAAACTTTAAAATGTTACTGAGAGAGTCGACTAGCCTCACGACTGCATAAACACTACTCTAATGTGTCATATAAGAAGAGTCTCTCCATCGCACACAAATGTATATGCTTCAGACCAGATAGACTGGAACAGACTGAGCTGTTCAAGACAAAATCTGTGTCCCTAATTGGTTAAATCTTTTGTTTTGATCCAGTGATTAAGGTTATTAGGGTAGTGTAGGGCTGTAATACCCTAAGTGTGAGTGAGTGAGTGTGTGTGTGTGTGTGTGTGTGTGTGTGCTTGTGTGTGTGTGGCCTGTCCATGTGCCTTGTGATTCACCCTTATCTAATTATACCCATAGCCTCGTCTGCTGGTTGATCTTGTGGAGTCCAGAGAAAATGAGGAATCAGGAATAAGAAGTGAGAGGGCTGGATGTCCCCTTGCACGCATGTCAAGCGACTGTTCCATGTCATTGTGAAACACGTGATGGCCACTGAAACCTCTGTTGACGATCAGCCAGGAAACATGGTCTTCTTCATGAGATGTCTACCCACAGAACTGAAATATTTAATGTAATATTCTCACATTTTTGTAGACTGCTAGCGAATCACTTTTGAAAAACTTATTTAAAGCCCAAGTCATAGCCCAGACACTCATTTTTATGCCAATACAACCCCGTTGATGCCTGCTGGATTGCTTGTCAGGCTCAGTGATGATGTTTTGCCTGCTAAAGGCTCAGATCAGAGAGTGTAAAATTGACCTGCATGTCAGTAACCATTTCTATGGCCTTGCTGGTAATGTATGCCTGTAATGGCTACTGCTGCAGTGTCAATAAATCATCTGACATGCACACTGTTAGTTGAAAAGAAGACATCAAATATAAGCACGTGCTGTAGCCGCAATCACATCATCACATTATTATTGAAATGTCCCATATCTTCACTTGTCTCATGCCAGACAAAACAGCGGAGGTGAAAACAGTGCGACTTATAGAAGTGGTCATTAAAAGCCCAGTTGACGACTGAAATGCACCAATTGTCAGAAACTGCATGGAAATGAGCTTCTCATGTTTCTTCTTCTTGATGTTGCCGTCTCTTGAGATCACTACATCTGTCACCACTAGCTTCCTCTGTTGTGTGCCCATCAGCATGATGTCCAGGTGGTTCGCCATCACCTTTTGATTAGTCTGGATCTGCAAGTCTCACAGGATTTTGACTACCTCAGGAGGGCAAGGCAAGGCAATTTTATTTGTAGAGCCCGTTTTCACAAACGGTTTGTCTCAAAGGGCTTCACATGGCATCATAACAACATCCTCTGCCCTAAGACCCTCACATCGACTGAGGAAAAACTCCAGGGGTCTTCCATTCTGACCTTGGGACATCCAGTGCTGATGTTCCTGTGCACTACGCCGGCCAGTAAGTTATGGTGTCATCTCCATCTTCCTTGGTCATTTCATCCTTGATAGTGCCTCTGACGTGCGCCGTTCCGTGGACTCCCTCATTCCACTGCAGTCCTGGGGGGGTGGGTCCTGACTCACCCCTTGCTGTAGCATCGTTGCACCTCATCAGTGTGTAGTTCTGATAGCAGTTGTTGCTGCGGATGTTTGAACACTGGGGTAGGAGTTGTTTCACTGTCAGTCTGGAGGTTGTGTTGCATGATGTGAAGCATCCATCCCATAACCTGTGGATGTTGCCCCTCTCACTGGGGTGACAGACCCAGACTCTCTGCTTTAGTCCATCTATGAGCCAAGGACAAGTAAACGCAAAATAAAACTTAGTAAGGTCATTACATAAATCCCATCATTTTCTGATTAAGTATATTTCCTTTAACATTCTGAGATGCTAGCACAAGTTTATAATTTCCACTGACAGTATTAACCAAAAGCAAAAAGGAAATCACTAATGTAGAAATACTTCCTTATGGTGGAAATGTGGTGTTGACACACTCATGGTGTGTTTGCTGATATTTGATATGGAATTGAAACAAAACAAAAAGTTTGGCTATAAAGTCTGATTGAAACTGTTGTGTTTTAAAACCCGCTAATGAACTGTGGTCATCACTGACAGATGTTCACACTGGATTCACGACCTCAGAAACGTTGTTTGGTAGGAAGTTTGTCACCTTCTTGTTTTAATAAGGAAGGAGAAGAAGAAGAAGGAGAAGAAGAAGAAGCCTTATGGTACCAACCTAAATTGGTAGAATTAAGGAAGTTTTTAGTTCCCCTGCTAATTCAGAGATATATAGAAAGCCTGCATTTTTCAACCACCTTTGGCAATTTGCTTCCAGTAGTTCAAGGACTCTCTTTCGTGGATACCTTATTTTCAGCCCATCACTGGATACCGTTCAGACGGCAACGGTAAGACTGGAGCAGATTTGTTCTTCCACTGAGACTGTGGGCGTTTCCTTAGAGCAGAACACTGGTGTGAGAACATGTTTTAGTTTAACTTTGTGAATTCAAGTTGTTAACTGTATCTATGTGAGCTGGTCAGCGTGATGACTGTTTAGCTTGCGGTACATTTTCTTCAAAGTAATTGACTTATTTTGTTTCTGGAGGATTTTTTTAAAGTTTGGTTTTTTTTTTTTAACAGAAGTGTAGGATTAAATCATTGCTTCTTATTCCAAATCTGCTGCACATTGTATGTTCATTAATATTATTCAACTCAGACTTATGTAGAGAAAGTGCATATATTTTCATATAAAGCTGAAACATTGACTGTAGAGCACAAATTTGCAAGAAATGTATGTATGTATTTTACAGTAGTTAAATTTATTCTGTGGGTGTTGAAAAGTGGCAAAGAAATTACTATTTTTGTAATAAAAGCCTATTTGATATAAACTAAATAAACCAACAATTTGTTTAATTTTTTTTTTGAACGCTTACAGTCAGTTATTTCTAAAGAAAGATAGTACAAATTGGGGGATTTTTTTTCCTTTCTTTTTTGTGTGCAATTTTTTTTTTTTTTTTAACTGAATTGCTCAACTATCTGTATTACGAAATTTGAATACTGCCACAAGAGAGTGTGGACATCAACCTGCAGACATTCTGGTCAAACTGATGTTCTGCAGAGGAGGAGTGCAACACTTCCTGTTGCGACGTACCCCTGTATCCTGTTTTCCTCAGACAGTGGTCATGCGTGTCATTCCCCTCTGCAAGCCTTTGTGGGCACAATCTCATGATACGTGCTGTGAATCTTCTGACACTCAATCAAGGGAAGACTTGTTAGTCAGAAAAACTCTAAATGTCAGCACAAATGTGGGCTCTGACTACAAAAAGTAACCAAATGTCTATTGAGAAGTAAGGACAACCTCATACTTTTAAAAGCAGTTGTGCTGCTTCCATTTGCACATGAATAGCCACTTATAAATAAATATACGCACAAAGATAAGAACTTTGACACCTTGACATGACAGACCTGCAGAGGAGGGGCGTAATCCTGTGACCTTTAACACATAGATGCCGTTTTTAACTCAGACATCGGCTCTACATCTTGTGACTGTATTCACACTCTTGTGGGACTGAACCTGAAGGCTGTGTTGAGCCGCAGGTCACACATGTAGCACAAATATCAGGGCTGGGTATGACAGTGTTACCGTTACTGCACTATACAGGGTAAGAATGCTCCATTCAGGCAGGAACACCTTCTCAGCCTCGGCCAATACAATCCTGTGCTGTCAGACAATAATTCTGGCAGTATTTAGTTTTTGTGTTGACTTGAGTTCATGGGTAATGGAAGTATTCAGACCTCAGATACAGAAATAGATGTGAAATGGGCTCACGCATAAAGAACGGCGCCCCATCAAGCTCCTCTTGCCTCTTGCTGCCCCCACATATGTTCATTATCTCCACCAAGGAGCGTCGCTATCAACGGATCGTTCCTCAGGATGAGAAATGTACAGATTTTGGTTAAAAAAAAAAAAACACTTAAAGTTTGTATCCTTGTTGTAAAATAATTCTGTATAAGATGACTTTTGCATTAAGAAGTCCTAGGCACACTGTTCTGTACCAAAAAAATTAATAAAGCAGCAGGTTTAAAGACTAATAAACAGAGCGACAGATACATTTCAGTTGAAAGTCATTATCAGCAATCAGAAAACACACATGCATTTGCATGACTAACCATTCACAAAATTATATATATAAGAATATAAAAAAGACCATTTTTGATTCAATTTGATGGAAAGACATGCTTAGCTTTTAGGAGGCAACTGCAGCGCTTGCAGGAAATTGCCGGTAGCAGTACTTCTGTCACAAACGGAACTCAAATACATTTCTTGCCTATACTTCATCTGGAAGACTTTTTTTCTGCAGTTGGGAAGAAAAAATGTTTTACAAAGATTAATCAGTGAGTGACAGCATTCGCAGCCGCGTGTGTTTTGCTCACTCCCTCCTATGAAGGAGATCAGAGCAAGCACTTTAACAAAAATCAGCACCTGAGGCTGATATGTATTGAGCGTCTTCTTGAATGACATTGGAGCAGGCTGTGTATTATCAGAGCTACAGCCGCACTCAGATTTACAACTTGCGTCTCAGAAACCACAAGGCCACTGTGTCGCACACAAAGAAAAGGAGACTGTACCCTAACAAGGCAGCCAACAAAGACTGGATCATCCTGACATTATGTCACGTACAGGGACTCATTTAATAGCAGTCTTCAAGGAACTGAATCTGAACTCCAAGTTTCAAGTTCCTCTTTTACTTGAACAGCATTGTTGCTTAGCGTGATTGTTTTAGCCTCCCTCATGCCACGAGGACAACAGGCAGAGACCAGTACACTTATTTGAGAGTCAAAGGGCATCGAGAGCACAACATTCAGGGTTAGGATTTGTCTTGAAATGTTTTAGGACCAGTGAGCTAAACTGCAGAGGTCATTTTAATTATGTAGTCAATTTGAGGGTTCGCGTTTATACATTAACTGTTACTGTAAAAACTGAGCCTGACTGAACTGAATAGCTCCAATTTCTATTCCTCCTTTGACGACTGACTGAATAATGAATAGCGTCAAGCTGTTTTTCTTTAAATTCTTCTTTGAAGAACCAAAGAAGTTAACAAAGGGAAGTTACTGTAATTTTCCTACTGTGTACAAAGATATTCCTGGAAAAGACCGTTTCCATGAAATGTGTTTTTTTAATGTTAGTATGTTTCACATAGGTAAGAACTCAACTGGAAGAATGCAAACTTTTTTCTCCTTGTTGACCTTATTATAAATTATCAACAGGCTGTTTTACTTGGTTGAATATTTACACATTTTAACATAAAACAAAACAGTGAAAGACAAAAAAAAAAGACCAGATCTTTTGGCATCACTGAAATAGATGTGATGGAAATAGCAGCTGGCTTGCTGCAGCTCACTCTGTGTATTAATACACTCGGAAAATACTGCTGTATATATCATCAGTTTTGCTCTGACAGCTGTGATGAAGGTGGAGGCTGGTGGTGGTGGTTGGGGGGGTGCAAAGACTGTATAGGATAAAAAGCACCCTAAACTAACAATGATGGTGTCTCATCTATTGGGAGGTAGAAAAACAACAAGGTGATCAAAAGCTGGTGACTGTGTACTGTAACTCTAGCAGAAGCTTGTCTGCTGTATGTGTAATCCCTGTTGTGAATTTAAAAGATGTACAAAACAATTTTTTGTTTTGCATTTTAAGAAAAATGAGGATGAGCTGGGTTAAAGTTTAATTTTTTAAAATTTATTTCACACAAAGAGGATTCTTGGGTAGCACATCGAATTGGACGATGTATTTATACATGTTGAGAGGGATTGTGCTGGGTTGCACGTACAGTTGGAGTATTTCTCACTAGTTATATATCCTATTTTATGTATATAGAGTAGACATACCTTCTTATGCAAATTGCATTGGTTTATAAATCAGTTTAAATTGAAAAAAGTTAGAACTAAATGTGGGTACTGCCTATACTCCTTTTCAAACTTGTATTCAATTTGTGGTGTTTGGGAAAAGGAGTCTGATGAGTTATTTCATGGCTATTTTTTTGTTATTAATTCAATTTAAGAAAAATATTTAACAAAAATCATTCATATAGATGTGTCTCCATTCATCCATTCATTCCTTATCAAACTCCATCCGTAAAGTAACATACCGTGGAAGGGTATTATTTTACATTAATGCGCTCATAGTACAATTACTAATAATTAGCATATACAATCACTGGTAGCTTATTTTTTTCTATTGTTAATAAAACGAACAATGTTACAACAAACTGGGCCGGAGTTTCCAACTTCAGTATTTTGATCTTTCACCGAGTCTCATTTTCAGCTGATGGCCTTATCACAATGCAGCAGTCTTCCTCCTAAATTGGTAGCTCTACTAATACACATCCGATTTCTGCAATGCTCTTCTGTGCTCTTATCTCAACATCTGAGACCCATGAATTCTTTTCAGTTCTCACAGATACACACCGAGTGCTCTCTTAACAGATTTTTTTATGTAATGAAGCGGTTACTTCGCCTAAGCAAGCATTAGTGTAACGCAGGCTGTCAGAACCTTTGTGTTGGTTGGTCACTTGGAGCAGGACTCCAGCAGGGATCATTCCAGCGGTTATCCTGTGTGTGTGATAATCATAATCTCCTTTCACCTCGGCGTGGTTGCAACACAGATACAGTAGTTTCATCTTATCTTCCAGCTGAATGTGGTGGCGTGAGTGCGCAAGACTTCTGTCTTTGTGAAATTACAGTTTTAAACCACAATAGCAATTTCAACGATGCGAGGATATTTTGGTCAGTTCAGAAAAGTTGGAGGGTTTATTTACAGAATTAGACTACAGTTACAGAATTTCCCCCCGGGATTAATAAAGTATTCTGATTCTGATTCTGATTAACCTTTGGATATACTTTGTCATTGAAGGTTCTCACAAGTGTCGAAAGAAAACATTGCTGTGTATGATTTTCTTGCAGCAGCACCAGAATGAAACAGTCATTTCACTAGAATGTCCACAGCCAGTCTGTTCCACTCCAGTTTAGCCGGGAACCTGGATGAATGATCGTTCGTACAGTCACGCTCCACACACACACGGCGGAGGGACAAATAACGACCTGTTGATGTGATGTACAAACACACACATTTCTTATGTATAATTATTCAGAATCAGCAGAATTTCTCTTAATTTTGTTTTATTTTTTAGACATACTTAGAGTAACTGGGTTACAGTTATTTCTATAAAGCCAGTTTTGTCACAGAGTTGTTGGACTGTACGATGGACTCAGTGAGTTTAGATGGTTGCTTATCATGAGAAAAGAATTGTACAGACTTATTGAAACCTGTATGGCAAACATAATCGGACTGACATGTTGCTGTTATTTCTTAAGTTTTATGTGTGTGTGTGTGTATATATATAAACATTTTTAAAAAGGTGATAAAATAAGTTACAGTGTATAACAGAGACTTACAAAGAGGCAAACACTGGCAGATGATTGGCTGCAAAGGGAGGGGACAATATAAAGACTCTGATAAATGTGAAGTTTCATGGAACCTTCAGCAGACACACTCTATTGCTCCCACCCACAGAAATTTACAGAAGTCAAAAGTTCCTTTTTCATTTTACAGCCAAAGTGTGGGCCTTGCTTATTTATATTTATTCAACACAGCTTATGGCCTTCAAGACTGATTCAGCTCGTGTAGTATAAAATAAGAGAGACAAAGGGAGATTTTTTGAGAGAAGGGGGTTACATTGACTGAGAGGAAATTTTGAAACATTGTGCAATGGTGCTGCTAAAGTTTTGAAAGGTTGTGAGAGTGTTTCACCTGCAAAGCATCTTCGAGTCGGTTCATCGGAGAAGAGTTCTCCATGTTGCATCCCTACAGAATGGAGAGCTACCTCATCCCACCAGTAAGTATTAACTATTTTATTTTCGTCTGTCACAAGACATTCTTCTGTTTAGTGTTGTTAAATGATTCTTGATTTTGTTTTTTTGTTTTGTTTTTTTAAAATGCAGCATGATGTAGAATATTTCAAGTATTGACACCTATCATCAGTTAAGAAGAGTCAGCTTGAGCTCTGTTTCAGTTTGTGTACAGCGTACAAACCCTAAAGTGTCTTTTATATTAAGTGCCATATGAAATTGAAACTCAAAACTTGAGAGTTTCAGAATTGTTGTGGCAAAAAAAAGCAGAGCGTAATGTACAAGAAGCTGAGCCTTTATCGCCTCATCCGATTTAGAGATGTAAACATATTTAGACAAATGTGAACGTTTTATGCGAAACTGACAAAATATGAGGATCTGCTTTAGTAGATTTTATCTGTAGTTTTATCATGTTTGCTGTTTCTGGTGTGTGAACCACCAAGATGCTGTTTTAATCAATCATAAATTCTTTGTGAATGGAAATACTCTTGTTCTTTTTTTCAGCACTCAGAAGAAATATACGACCCTGAGATCTACAGACATCAGATAGCTGAATATTATAATCCATATGTCCTAGACCCTGATATTCAGGCAGGTAAGTTTTACTTTGAGTTTTCTTTCTCAACATGACCAACTTTTTAGAAGTACTTCATTTATTGTTTGTTTTTTTTTTATTATAACGGGGGAATTTAAGATTAAAAAATATTTTCTAAAAAGCGGATGAAACATTGGGGCACAGATTAATTAACACCACTGAAATAAATCAAACGCTAATTAATTCATCATATTAGTCTTCATATACAGCAACAGGGCACATTGTTTTGACAGAGACTTTATCAAAAAAATTGTACATAAGAAGCATGCAGTGAGTGCAGCTGTAGCGTACCGCGTTAGGGTGTATGGAACACAGGAAACAGATGCAATTTCTTTCGGCCGCTGCAGCTACAGACATAGAACAACTTTCCCCCCATGGGGGTTTGCTGATACAACAGAGGTGCTTTACTTTCTCTTATAATCAACTGTTTTGAATATTCCACTAAAACAGTCTAAATAGAGACAAATGACCTTAAACTACATAAAAAAAACAAAAAAAAAACGCTTCCTTTGAGAGCTTCAGTTGTCATTGAGACAAAAGCTACTTTTCTGGTGTCTGAATACATTTTATAAGTCTACCGTCATTAAAATTGAAAAATTTTACTAAACTTACTCCCCACACTCGTTATTAAAGTAATGCACGTACTGACTTGTCAAAAAGGATGTCAGCATGTTACAGTGGATGTAAGATGGGCTTGTTCTTGTCACGTAAACACTGTATTTATACGAGTGTGCAATATTACATTTATGAAATTGATCACACCTACACCTTTCTGATTTGAAATTGAAAAAAAAAACATTGAAAAAATAATCAAAAAACTATTTTGAAATGTCTCCACAGTCATTTTGCGCCCACATTTCCAGTGTGGAACAATCAGGGCGAAATGTGGAAATGTGGAGTTTTCCGTGATTCCACCCAGTCTGCTCAGTTCACGTGAACTCAAGTGCTATGACAAAGCAGCTCGTCACCACGTCCAGTTGATTTAAGATGGTTGGCAAAGATGATTTTCACCAGCCGTTTCCATGCGATCAGATATGTCCCTCTGCTATGTACAATCCTGTTTTGGGAATTCTCTTCTTTGCATGTGTGTGTTCCAGTCATTAAAATAACCGATGCTGAGAGTTCCAAACATGCATCAAAAGTGCCGTGGTCACGCTGTGTCTCTTCTCTTTTTAGATCACTGGGACTACCACACTCACCCTCATGTGCACCCTGTGGAGTTTGACAACCTCCAAGAGGCAAATCTCATTGAGCTGCAGAATGTGCAGAGTCTCCACCCGCCCAGCCTGGGCAGACACGAGGCCGTTCGGTACGAGCCAGACAATCTACTGGATCCAAATCTTGGTGCTCATTCTCATGTGCTACAGCAACCAGTAAGTCCCCCTGTCACCCACCGCCAAACACGCATGAGCATTTCAATACCAACGGCTACGCAGGTCATCAACACAGAGTAAGATCTCTAAAATGTCATGCATGAACTTAATAAATAATTGTGTGGATGTGGATTGTATTATTGCCAAAGATGATAGTGACACGGATAAATGAAGCAATACGATAGAGCAACAGGGGTTTTACAAGGTTCTCAGGGTTTAGATGCTTATTATGTAAAAATATAACAAGACATCCTGGTGACACGCCACAAGCTACAAGACACAGTGACTGGCTTGTTCTCGTGCTTCTTCTTCTAAATACTTCTCTTTTTTGCGTCAAATCAGGGAGGATGTTTGAGTATTTGGTAGGCATTTCAGGGTTCGTCAGTAAAACTGATAATATGTGAGAAAAACAACTTTATTTTTTTCAAGTATTACAAATATAGACATGTTAGAAACAAATACACAATCACTTAACAATATCTCCTCCGAGCTGTGCACGCCTCACCGCTTCAGTTGAGTCAGTCAACTAGAACAGGGATATCTGGTTTTGGGTGATATTTCAGTACAGCATCTAAACATCCAACATTCTCTCTCCTCTTTTATTCAAGCAATTACTAAAACTAGTACTACTAGTAACTAAACAACGCAAAGCTGCTTAACAACGTTTGTTTTGCTTCTCTGTTAACAAAGCAGTCACTTATCAGTCACATGATGATTTTCATTTGTAATAAGAGGAAACGTCTCTGGGAATGAAGACAGAAGTGACTTTTTACACTGATAAGAAAACGTGCGCAACAAAAAATACCTCCACTGCATTCGTATGAGAATGGCGTGTGAAAACTACTGCTCTCACATGAGATTCCTGTGACCTTTTCTGTCACCAACAGTTTTTGCTGGTGTGATGAAGATGTTGACAAGTGTTGCCCACCAGTCACTCAGCTATAACAGCTTCCACACATCACAGCTCATGCAGAGAGAGAGACAGAGACAAGAAAGAGAGAGACACAGAGAGAGAGAGACAGAGAAGAAAGAGAGACAGAGAGAGACAAGAAAGAGAGAGAAACAAAGAGAGAGACAGAGAAGAAAGAGAGACAAGAAAGAGAGAGACACAGAGAGAGAGACAGGGAGAGACAAGAAAGAGACAGACAGAGAAGAAAGGGAGACAGAGAAACACAAGAAAGAGAGAGACACAGAGAGAGTGACAGAGAAGAAAGAGAGACAGAGAGAGACAGAGAAGAAAGAGAGACAAGCAAGAGAGAGAAACAGAGAGAGAGACAGAAGAAAGAGAGACAAGAAAGAGAGAGAAACAGAGAGAGACAGAAGAAAGAGAGACAAGAAAGAGAGAGACAGAAGAAAGAGAGACAAGAAAGAGAGAGACACAGAGAGAGAGACAGAGAGACAGAGAAGAAAGGGAGACAGAGAAACACAAGAAAGAGAGAGACACAGAGAGAGAGACAGAGAAGAAAGAGAGACAAGAAAGAGAGAGACACAGAGAGAGAGACAGAGAGACAGAGAAGAAAGGGAGACAGAGAAACACAAGAAAGAGAGAGACACAGAGAGAGAGACAGAGAAGAAAGAGAGACAGAGAGAGACAGAGAGAGAGAGAAACAGAGAGAGAGACAGAGAAGAAAGAGAGACAGAGAGAGACAAGAAAGAGAGAGACACAGAGAGAGACACAGAGAGAGACAGAGAAGAAAGAGAGACAGAGAAACACAAGAAAGAGAGAGACACAGAGAGAGAGACAGAGAAGAAAGAGAAACAGAGAGAGACAAGAAAGAGAGAGAAACAGAGAGAGAGACAGAAGAAAGAGACAGAGAGACAAGAAAGAGAGAGAAACAGAGAGAGAGACAGAGAAGAAAGAGAGACAGAGAGAGACAAGAAAGAGAGAGAAAAGAAAGAGAGAGAAAAGAAAGAGACAGAGAGAGAAAAGAAAGAGAGAGACAGAGAGAAAAAGGAGATGAGACCAAACTTGAACTTTTAAAGATGAGGATATTTGTTAAAAATTGTGAGGTTGAATATAAATATCATTCATCAGCACTTTGGTAAAATATTTTTTACCTAAAAATAAAATGATACATTGTTCTATTTTAAATCCATAAAACAAAGGGAATGCATACAACATATATTCTTTGTTATTTCATTATTATTATTATTATTATTATTATTATTATTATTATTATTATTATTGTTCATAAAATGATAATGAGAATTATAATAAATTAAAACAAAGCACAAGATTTTAGTTTAAAATGACCATGTCCTGCTCGTGTACTGAAGGTAGCCTTCTTCCCCCGGCCTGTGTATCCAACACACGTGTCCCAACCCAGCTCTGATGATGAGGACCATGAAGGAAGAAGCCCCCCACTGGAGGTGTCTGATGAAGAGTGTCTGAGAGATCGAACCCCTTATGTCACATCTGGAGACCTGGGTAAGATACGGTACTCACACCCTTACTGAGGAGTGGTCTCAGGTGTTTGATGCCGTGCTCTTCTCATCGGTGAGGCTGGAGGCCCAATTCAAAATATAACAATTTGAAAAATAAAAACTATGATGTCACACCCCCACCCCTGTTTAATGTTGCCACACAGATGTTTCCGCCATGTCTCCTCTTAGGCGTGTATTCAAGCAATTTCACAATAAATACACTCCTTTGTGTGCTGACCAAGCACTTACCGTCAGTGTGGGACTATACCAAGCATGCATGTGTGTCCTGGGTCATTATTCCCAGGAACTGGAAAGGAAATGTGCAGCTGCTCTGGTGTTCATTATCTCGCTAAAACAATATGCGTTTAAATGAAAAGAGAAGTTTATAATACCATGTAAAAATTACATCACGTCCTGCATCATTTGTGTTTGGTTTTGGCTTAATAATTACTTTTTGCATGGCCGCGGAGCAATCGTAGACATACTGCATCTTTACATCATCTCTTATGAGGTTGTTAGTATTAGTAGTATTACAGTACTCTGAAATATGAAGCAATACGATAGAGCAACATAAATATAGCAGCATAAAGGACAAACAGTAGTTAGTCCTTCATAAACAAAAAATTCTTAAACTTTTGTTTGTTTGTTTTTAAGTTTAAGATTTTGCGCTTGATAGTGGAAGTGATACAACTGCACCGTGTGAATCGCTACTCTGTGCAGCAGGAGTCCAGTCCTGCACATGTAGGGAATGAAACGGCTAACACGGGTCTTAGAACTGAAAGTGACTGTTATTCCTATTTTTAGATTAAAGATGGATGTCACGGATGTTTGAAGTGACAGACACACAGAGGGTTAACCTGACTTTCCCCTTTGCCCCAGAGTGTGTCAGCACACGTCGGCTCCTTGTACTGATTCCCAGCTCCCGACTTTACTGGCCAGTGGCATCGCTCTCAGATGGCAGCTGTTTTAATGAAGAAGCTAAAAGAACAAGTGAATACTGGGCTCGCCTTCACCAGTGGAGACAAACATGACTTTGCCCATCCTGCCCCATATATGCTAGATTCATAAACTGGCAAAAGTTTGCTTAGATGCGGTTATATTGATTTGAAAATATTGCCATTTCACATAGAAAGGTGGAAAAAAAATGACAGAAGGTGTAAGAGACAGATGTCATCTAGAGGCCACGGTTACAGTGACAAGAGAAAATTAGATGTCGTTTATATTTATTGAGAAAGTCTGTGGTTGAGTTGTTTTTGTTTAGTTTTTGTTTTCTTAAAAAAAAAAAACCAACTGTTCTAATGTCCTCTAAACTTTACAAAAGTTGAACAAAAACCAACAAATCAAATCAGCCTTCTTTTTATCATAAATTAGCATTGTTTTCCAGCTCTGATTTATAAGGAGGTTACAAAGGAATGTTAAAGGTGATATCAGCGGGTGGGGACGGTGGTTGTTTGAGTTGGAGGACTTGTTGGTTCATTTAAATGACATGAGTCGCTGACAGTGAGAAGCTGACCGTCGGTGACTAAAGTAATCATCCTGTTTGTCCTCTTTCTTATTGACAATGTGTAAAATCGCTCTGTTTTTCTTATAATTTTTCTCCATACGTTTTGAAAATGGCTCCCCTTCCAAGTGCAGCGTGCACTTCTGAGTATTGTTGGGTTGAAACCAGCGAAGTGACCAGCAAGAGCAAAAACTGGTTTCCAAATAATACAACTTTGTGTCTTACTATCTTTTATCATCACATACTAGATGTTTGTTTATGCGCTACACAGAATTGCATATCAGTTCAGGAAAAGTAATGTTGAAACTTTCTGATGTTTCCTCAAGGCAATAAAAAGAAGATCCGTTTGTATCAATTCCTGTTGGACCTTCTGAGGAATGGCGATATGAAGGACAGTATCTGGTGGGTGGACAGGGACAAAGGGACTTTCCAGTTTTCTTCCAAACACAAGGAGGCTCTTGCACATCGCTGGGGAATCCAGAAGGGCAACCGTAAAAAAATGACCTATCAGAAGATGGCTCGTGCTTTGCGCAACTATGGCAAAACTGGAGAGGTCAAGAAGATAAAGAAGAAGTTGACGTACCAGTTCAGTGATGAGGTGCTGGGCAAGATTCATCTAGAGAGAAAACCGTACGGTGCATGCTGAAATGTCAAAATTCAAGTGTAAAAAGTGAGCGTTTGACATTTGAGTCATAGTTTCCGGTGTAACTGCAGATGCTTAATTAACCTTGCTGATCTAGTAATGAGCTATGATGAGAAGAGCATCATTACAGCTGTACAGAGGGATTCGTCTAACAAAAGGGAGCTTACTGGCTCATAGAGCAAAATACACACTTCCAGAGTGATACAGAGCTAGAGACAAAATCCCAGTTTACTCTTCATTCCAAGAAACGTTGTTGATCACAGAGCAATATCAGCCAGCGTAGAGGCCTAGTGTAAAGCATTCTGAACGTCTGAATGTAGCTGATAACAACATGCTGCAAACTAGCGGCACAGAAACAAAGTCACGACTTTGTATGATGCGTAACTGGTCATTTGTTCATGTTCTCAGCAGACTTTAAATACTACTGAGATTAGAAAAAAAATATTACTAAGTAAGTATTAATTATTTCCTCTTCACAAGTTTCATTTCTTCCCTGAGAAATGTCAAACTAGCATTTTAATATCCTGTCCTCAAATAGGTGGTGCTGGGGGTTTTGTTGTATTTTTTTTTAAACTAGTGGCCAACATTGGAACTGCATGTTGTATGAACATTGGGTTCAGAAATACAAGGAACAACTGTCTTGGAGGTTATGCGATGGTCGATCAGTGTCTACGAGCACATCCAAGGAGCCAACCCTTGAGTTTGAAACCAGCAGAGCCAACATTTGATTTTTATGGTGCTCTTTCAACTCTTAAATCTTCAGCTACAAACGAGACTTTATCACAGCAAATAGCCGACTGATGCGTTTCAGTCACAGGCTTTCATTTTCCAGTGAGTACACATTTATGAACCTCAGAGGTGTCTGCAAATGTACAAGAAGTGTTCACCAGTCTCACTGGTCTTTTTTGTTTTTATGACAATATTTGATCTGATATTTTGGGGCAAATATACATATTTCCTCGTTTTTTTTCCTGAGTTAGAGAGAGAGATATCCTGTCCTCTAAATCCAATCATGAATAATAAGCATAGATCTGTCAGATTTTTTTCACCCGAAAGTTTTTTTTTTTTTTTTTTTTGAAGTCTTACAGGATGGACACCAAGAATGCATTTGTAAATGTTGGTAAACAAGTACGTGTTTGTTTGAATTTGTGAATGTGTGTTCGCTCCGTGTGAACGTTAAGTTCTCTTTTGATTTTTAGTGCTATATTTGTACATATTTCCATGTTCTTTTAATATTTAAAATGACAAGAAAATACAAAAACATCACTAATGTGTAAAACTCACCTGGAGAAAACAGGTGATGAGATGTAAACACCAAGAATAAATAAAGACGCAAGAAATAAATAACTGGAATTTTGTTTGTTAAAAGAAATGCTTGTAGACAAATAAACTGTTCATCAATTCACAGTGTGTTAAGTTTTTAAGTGCTTTGAACAACTCTGCGTGTGTGTGTGTGTGTGTGTGTGTGTGTGTGTGTGTGTGAACTCATTACCTGACACTTTACTGGTTTGCAGCAGTAACCAATGCAATTGTTATCCATTGATTTTTTTTTTTTTTACACAGAATTGTGTGTACCTCTCTCTGGGTGGACTGGGGGGGCCCAGTGACAGGGTAGACTGTCCAGGCAGACCGGCACCTCTCTCCCGGCTACAACTGATGAAAATATAAGAACTGTACGTCAGCGGCTGTTGTCCTGCAGTAAGAGCCAACAGCTCCCCTCAATGGTCAAGTTGTACCTGATACGCTGAACTGTCAGATGAGAGGATCACAATACTGAGGAGAGCACCCGTCGTGTACGGCTGCTTTAGCCGCTGTTTCAGTGCTTTCACAATAATGTTCCTGAGCTTTTAAGCCAGGTTGTCAGACACAGGGAAGGGTAAGACAGGACAGAAGTTCAGAAAATCTTAACAAGATTAGACAAAAAAACCCAGAATCCCTTGTTGCAAAAGATTGTGATTTCTTTTGAGGGCAAAGGAAAGTGGCTGATTTTAGGTCTTAGATTATCACTAAGTGACCGATAAGAGTGTTCACATGAAAGGAGGTTGGTTTTAGTGAGACTGGACTTGACTGGTAAGGGAAATATTTTCTTGATCAAAGATTTATCCATTTTTTTTAATAAATTTGATAAAAAATGATTCTGAACAGTAATCACTAGTTGCTTCATCTCGTGGCAGCGACTGAGAAGATCAAGATTAGACTCCCAGGCGTCGTGTAGCAGCTGTTACACCTTTGATAAATCTTCACAGCCTGTACATGTAGATAATAATAAACTCAATATTCATCTGAAAAACAGTTACAGAAGATTAATAGTTATTATTTCACAGAAAACTCAAATCACGACTGTGGTGACCTCAGCAAGTATCCCCTCACTGGAGAAGAGAGGAGCTAATGCCTGTTGTCCCCCAGCAAAAATGTACAGCCCACTGCTGCGCTTCCATTATAATAATGGTTGAAGATCTTTACCAGAAAGACAAAAAGAACCCCAAAACTTTAGCACGTATTCTCAACCAGCTGTTGTTGTATGACAAATAGGCCTTTTTTTGGCATTCAGATTCTAAATTTAACCGCTGCCATACATCCCATCCCCTCCCTCACCAGGCCTGTCATTCAGCTGAGGTGTTGGAGGAAAGGATGGTTGAAATATAGCCCGGATGAACGTGGGCTGGGGGCTTGGGGGGGGGGGGGCTGCCTCAAGGGAGTTAAAGGTGTGTGTGTGTGTGTGTGTGTGTGTGTGTGTGTGTGTGCGTGTGCGTGCGCGTGCGTGTGCGTGTGCGTGTGCGTGTGTGTGTGTGTGTGTGTGTGTGTGATGACTGCTAGTTTTTTTGTAGCTAGAAACAAAGCGGTAGGAGAGGTGGGCTGTTTGGAATTGCGGCACTATTAAAGGCAAAGGGCTGATAGACTGTTGAGTCACTCTAAGGAGGAGAGGAGATCATTCAGGAAGATGCCAGAGCCGGTCAAGAAAGCAGGTGAGATCATTCACACACTTTTAACATTTTTTGACAGAAGTACATTCCCGAAGACCTAAACTTTTCAAACCTTTGACCTGTGGAGATGAACTGAGCTCTTAGACAACCACGCTGACACTTCATGTCTGCTGTCTTTCCTTCCTTCCGCCGAAAGAGAAACATTTACTGAAACATGAAATGATACAATGATACAGTAATATAGTGTGTGTGTGTGTGAACAAATGTGTTGTGTCACTACTGTCTTCAGCAACTCTACACCACACTCAAACTGTTCACCAGACAACAAACCTGAACAAGACAACAGGAGTGAACTGTTGGCAGAACCGTCCTGCAATCTACATGGACAATTAACTTCTTTACTTCTCCTTTTTTTTAAACCCCATGGCCAGAGGACTTTTTTGTCAGTATTCATGAGGGCATAATTAAAAGCGCATTTCTAGCCATTTTCCGAAAAATTTAGAATATAAATGTTAGAACAATGTATGGAGTTAAATCCCCAGTTGAATTCTTCCCAGTTAATAAAACAAAACAAGAACTGCATTAATTTTATTTCATTCATGAAATAAATGTCCTGATATAGTCACTACTAGAGAGTACAATGAGGAAAATGACACAAATAAACAAAGTAAATAAATTATACAGTAACACAAATAAATTGCTTGGACAATTAGTGCAATTTATTTAAAAAAAAAAAGTTGCATTATTTTATAAAATAAAAATAAAACAAGTGTTTTTTTTTCTCTTTATGCTGACACAGTTATCATACATGTCAAGACAAGAAAATTGTAGTCAGGTCAAACCTGGAAAAAATATTTTCTAAATGTACGTTTGACCGAAGTATTTTCTATATGCTATATAAGAAGAAACAACAAATAGCCCCATAATCAAAGGGTTTAAATGCTAGATGTCTTTAGTTTCATGCACACATCAGCGGAGCAGATCAGGTACAGAAGTGTCTTTGCTTCCAATGATAATAAGAAAGATGATAATAATGACACTTAGAATGATAGCAAGGCGGCACGTTTATCTCCACATATTCATCTGACTATCCGTCCTATACTTTAGTGCCACCAGCAGCGTGACAGTTCCTCTGGGCCCTTTTAGCTCTCACAGAAGGTACGTGTCACGTGGTCCAGGTGGAACATTGTGACACCAGAACATTTCCAGCATTCACTAAATACACTGCTGATCCAAAAACACCAGACAGCATTCCTACTTGACAAATGGCTTTCCACAGAGTCGGTGTTCCCCTCCCTTCAGCTGGGATGGACTGCAGAGGGGTGAGAAGCCCTGCAGATAGATTATGTGTGCTAAGACTTTTTGCGTCAAAGATTTGTTCAGGGAAATGACAGTTAGGATCTGCTTTGGCTTGTAGCATTGTTATCCAAACCTGGCAGCCAAAGCAGTGTTTCTCAGGGTTTTTCAGATTTAAAATACCGATACAATATGGTTGGTGGAAAAAAAAAAAAAAAAACTTGGCAAATGACGGGAAATGAATCAGTGAGAAAAATATACAAAAATCATGAATAATGAATAAATAGTCATTTAAATAAATCTTTAAATATTTGAACTAAAGAAAGTACTGCATGGATCAGACTCCACTTGTGTCTTTTGAAAGGACAAATAGGTACAAGCAAACACAAATCCTGTGGCTGCTCCTAAACCAGTCATAAATAAATCAGCTGAATGTTAGTTTAAGTGTTTTTAATGATAGTCTATTGAGAGTCTTGAATCTCTGTTGCTATCTCTTAAAGTAGCTCGTCTGTTTGTCGTCTCTACAGCATCTCTGAGGCGAAGGCAGAGGCAGACATACATCAGATTCAGAGTACAGGATCTGATTGTCACATGAGTCAGTGACATCGTTCTCTTGAATGTGACTTGAACATTGTGTGGCTGCATGAAACATCTTTTTAACGCCCAAAAGAAAGTATCTGAAAGGTGTTATCCTGCTCGTTAGTTTCCAACTAACTTGGATCGTCATAGTAACTGAGAAGTTCTTTAAGGTGGCAAGACAAGATGATACTGGAAAAGAGACACACGATTTCATAATAGTCCTGAACGTCACGGACAGATGCAGGACGCATCATTCTTTCTGTGACTTGGGAGTCACAGAAATAGAGTCAAGTTAATCCCTACGCTGTGATACCTGTTGGAGCTGAAGCACGACAGCGTCATTCATTAGTCCAGTTCATCCTATTTTTAAACTTACAGGATCGTCTTGGAAACCAGGGAGGGGTTTCATTTTCTAACTGAATCAAATAAACTTTACACCAACACTGTTGCTGCACGGTTGAGTCTTTTTAAAAAAGATATGAAAAAGAACTTCATGTAAATTTTGATTAAAATGAAATTGCTCGTATTTAGCTCCACCGTCCAGAACAAATGATTAAAACAAGGTGGGGATGTCCAAAAATCCACCAACGCATGATTTACCTCATTCCTTTATTATACATATATGTTGTAAACACATGACGCTACCTTAAAACACGTGTGTTTGTCACTGTTTTTTGGCAAAATAATACAAGTGTAGTGAGTTATTTACCAGTGAAATGGAGCAATGCTAAATTGGTGCTCGTTTATATGTTATTATTAACAAAATATCCATAATCATGTTTTAAAAATATGACAATCATCATCAACAGGTCCCACTCACAAGGATAACCGTGGAGTTGACTGGGAATCAAACATCTGTTTGATAGATTCGGATCATGAATTACATCAAGACCACCATACAACACAATCACAATTGCAATTACCTTCATAACTACAACCAGAAAGACAAGTTTTGAATTTTCGGTTGCATTTAAGCAGGGTGCAGTTTTGCTTAGCAGCAGCGCCCTCTGCTGATACAAGTAGTAAAATGCAGGACACTGGTGCATTTAAATTGCTTGCTTTGAGATTCACAGTACAGTACCACATTACTGAGACACGATATGAAGTGAAACATATGACTCTGACAGCAAAGTGGGACAAAAAAGGAACAGAGACATGTTTTTACGTCACTGAAGAATTTTGGTTTTGTGGGTTATCTGAGTTTCGAGCCAGGAATTTGGAACCATTGGAATGACAGAAACATCATTCTGTTGATCAAAAATCAGCTTACAACCGAAACTGTTTGTTTGAGCTTAAAATGTTGCACAGTGTTGCTTTAAATCTCCATTACAAGCCATATTTTGAATTCATTTTACAACACATCTCAGAATTTTAGAAATCAAGGAGCCGTGTGCTTGAGACTTCAGTACATCTTCCGTGTTTTTTAGTGATGAAAGCAGGGCGACACACAGGTAACCTCTGGCAGTCTGTTGTTTGAAATGTTTTGAGTGGAAGCAGTAGGAAGACGCAGTCACAGTCAAAGTCATTGTTTTTCTGTTAGCCCCGCCCAGTGTACTGAAACTGTTCAACATGCAGTTGTTGTTTTTTTATCTCTGTGCTGAAACGTTAAAGACTCTTCCTTCTTGTCATGCCCCCATCCTCCTCTTCTTCCTTCTTTAGGTATGTTTGATGAAAAGTATTCCGTAGTGAAGAGTTTGACAGTGTTTGACATGACGTTCCTCATAATATGAGATATAGAATCTATTATAATGGCTGCTTTCTCTTGAGGATGACATGATTCTGTAAAGGAGACATTAAAAACTCGAAATGACTTTGCTCTAAAGGTCTTTGGTTCTTATTTTGAGCTCGCCCTCCCTCTTCAGTTTCTGCATTTGCCAGGAAACCCAAGACGCAGGAAGCAGAAGAGGGGTCCTCAGTGGTCTTTGAAGCCCAGACCGAGAAGCCTGATGCTAAAGTAAAATGGCAGTGCAACTCAAAGGACATTGCTAGTGGCAACAAATATGTGATCACAGCCGATGGAAACAAGCACTCCCTCACTATAAAAGCTATTGCCAAGGAGGATGCCACTGTGTTTGCGGTTATTGCTGGGGGGTCAAAGGTCAAGTTTGAGCTGAGAGTCACATCAAAGACAGGTGGGAGACTTTGATGCTGCAGCTGTGCTTTTCACTGACAGGCCGTGAAGGCTATAACAAAGAGCACAAAGCAAAATGGAGGGTTTGATGCAGGAACCCACTGAGGCAGTAAATACTTGATGCACTGCATGAACTGGATGTTTCTGCACATGAACTCACATGTCTGACAGCTGCTTCACTCCACATCTCAGGGCCAGCTTTGTGTTGTCTTTAAGGAATGTTTTTACTTCAAGGAATGGATGGAGAAATTGTTTAATGTTACACGCAAAGTTGGATGACAAGCTCTGTGTCATGGTAATATTTTCTGTGTTGTTGCTAAGCGAACAAACTCGTATCTGATACTGACATCAGTCTTCTCATGGTGAAATGAATAATCATCTTTCCTGAAATGTCTGACATTCCTTGAAGTCATATTCACTTTAGATTCAGGTTTTTCAAGGACTTTTCTGAATCCATAAAGCACAATACGCTATGATGTTGATTCCCTGCTTATACGTCATTGCACCAAGTGATGTAATTCATGCAATAACCCTAAAATCTGCTGTCTTCTGATTGGCCAAATTCTGGAAGCCTGCTGAGAGGCTGTGGTCAATGGACATGTCTTGAGCAGATGTCCATATCATCACCTTCTTAAAATAATTGCTTCAGTCATCCATTCATCCATGCATCCATCCATCCATCCATCCATCCATCCATCCATCCATTTTCTACCGCTTATCCTGTTAAGGGTCACGGGGGGGCTGGAGCCTATCCCAGCAGCCTATAGGCGAGAGGTGGGGTTCACCCTGGACAGGTCACCAGTCCATCACAGGACCAACACATAGAGACAGACAACCATTCACACTCACAGTCACACCTACAGTCAATTTAGAGTATCAATCAGCCTCGTCCCCTCTTGATGTCTTTGGACTGTGGGAGGAAGCTGGAGTACCAGAGAGAACCCACACAGGAACAGGGAGAACATGCAGACTCACACAGAAAGATCCCATGCTGGAGCCGATTATTATATGAAGGTTACGATATTAAGATATCCGCTCTCAACATTATTGTCATCATCATCGCCGTTGTCATCGTTGTCATCATTGTTGTAACATTAGCTGTACGAAGACAACATCTTTATGTTGAGGGGCAGGGTCATGGGTTGTGTGACATAACAAGATATAAAATACAGCCAATCAGTGCTACAAGCCCCGCCCCTTTCACCTGCATCATCTCAGACCCTTTGAGCCCCCCCCCCCGACTCTGCACTGCACGTCCTTAATGCAGCAGCTATTCCTACACCACGTTTGACGTGGATCCTTTAAAGTTTATTTTAGAAATACATAAATGAAAATAATACCTGATAAATCTCCTTTAACTGAGTCGGTCTATTGAACGGCGGCCCACAGCTGTCTGGGTCTGGTACCAGAGCCACTCTGAGTCTATGTGAAGTGACCTTGACCCTCCACTGGTACATTATTTCCTCATGAGTAACCAGCACTTCACTGGTGCTCTAGATAGGAATGAGAGGCAACTGATAACATGTGGAAAATCAGTCAAAGATGATAAGACAAAAGAAATACTTATGAGATAAATGTTCCCCAAAGGATATTTTCACCCTGACAGAGACATTTCTGAAAATGTACCATGCAGATAAATTGGTTCAGTAGTTTAAAACATTACTTGGTACACTTGAAAATGTTCAAGTATTTTTTTAACGTGAAAAGGACAAACAAACAAATATCTCAAGGAAAAAGACTTTTGAAGCCCAGTTTTGTAGAAATATGACTGAAGTTTACTGTCTTTTGACTCTGTCTTCATGTGAGCTGATTATCGGTGTATTGTGGTTGTTGTATATCTGACTTGTGTCTGGTTCTTTCTGTGGGGATGATAACACAGAATCTCCAGCCAAGGCCCCTGCTGTGGCCCCTGCTGAGGCCCCAGATAAGGCCCTGGTGGCCCCTGCTGATCCCCCTGCTGATCCCCCTGCTGATGCCCCAGACAAGGCCCCCGTGGCCCTTGAAGAACAGACCCCTGCTCCGCCTGCAGCAGCACCCACAGCAGACGTAACTCCTGCTCCAGCACACGACACCCCTCCATCTGACGGTGAGCACCAGCAGCATTCACTCACTCATCACTTTTTTATTGTTTCATTCTATCATGATACAACAGTAAAGCTGTATTGCACATAATAACAAAGACATAATACGATATCATTAAAATGTTCTGCTTTGCCCCTCCCCTCTCCACTCACCCCCCCCCCCCCACACACACACACACACGAGTAGATGAGCCCTTCTGAGTCAATGTGGTCAATATTTACATGCTCTTTTTATAACAAGATGTTGTTTGATTTTGGTCTGAGCGCTTCTTTCTGCCATGAACATGTTGAATTTCAGACAGTCAGCCTCCAGACACCAGACAGGACCTGACTGGCCTCTTCACAGAGAAACCCCAGAGTGGAGGGGTCACCGTAGGTGAGCCCTCTGTCTGCCCGAATAACCTCAACCAAATGTGACAAAATAATCCAAAGTCCTTGATAGAAGCGCACATTCAGGTACCATCTATTATTTAACCAGTGGAGATTCCTGCTTCCAGAATGGCGTGTTTGTTTTTTCTCCAGTGGCCACAAAAATAAACTCAATTTTGAGTCAAAAGATTAGTATCATTTGGTTTTGCACGGAAAAAGGATTAAAGGAGGATGTATGTTAAGTTCACCTGCCAGGGCACCTCTGGGTTGACCTAAACGAGCCGAACTGGGACTCAAAGATACAGTGAAAGCATAAAATGTACATAAAATATTACAATAATGGTTGGTAGCTTAACATCTTAACTTATCTTAACACTAAATGATCTATTTTCTCTGTGCAGGTGAAAATATAATATTTGTGGCTAAAGTAAATGCTGAATCCCTGCTGAAGAAACCCACCGTCAAATGGTTCAAAGGGAAGTGGATGGACCTGGCCAGCAAGTCAGGAAAGCACCTGCAGCTGAGAGAGTCCTTCGACCGCAACACCAAGGTAGACCGGCTCTGCTCTACGCTAGTGACATGCGAACTCTTGCTTAACTTGAAGATGTGATGGCAAACGTTTCAACCTGAGACCTGAAGAAGCTGGAAGCACGTGGTAGCGTGTGGCTCTCGGGAGATCAGCAGAGGGGATAGTTTGGAAGTTGGGGAATTAGGAGGAGAAAAGGGGAGGGGGACAGGTCAAAAATGTGGTGTGTGATGACGTGGTTTTGTGAGTCTGTTGAGCTCTACTGGGGGAAGGAGCCCTTGCCTGGAGTTTCGTAGCTGCATTTGTTCTTTCTCCATTGATCTATTCAAGTTTTTCTTGAATTTGTTGGTCTTTATGCTCGAGCAAAGCATTTTTCTTTAGGCAACAGAGGTGTTTTGTAACTCTTACCTGTTTCCCCCTTTTGCAAATCGTTTCCTCAGCGCTTGTCACTTATCTAAATGACACGGTACGATACTTCAGTTTAAGACAGGAAACCGTGTCACCCATATCAATTTTATTTCAGGTTTTTAGGGAGAAATAAATGTAGAGGGAATATTTTTCAAATAAATATTTAGGAAAGCAGGGTGACTCTCAGCTGCACTGCAGGATAACCCCAAAATGACCGACGATAGTGTGATGAATGTTTGTTTTCTTGGTAGGAGATCCAAGTGCTCTGTAAACCCACTCTCATATCTCTGCAACCACCGCAGGTCCACACGTTTGAGATGCACATCCTGGGGGCCAAGCCAAACTTTGCTGGAGGGTACAGATGTGAAGTTTCTTCCAGAGACAAGTTTGACAGCTGTAATTTTGACTTGGTCGTTCATGGTGAGTGATGTTTTCCATGTTTACTCTCTGTTCTATTTATGGAGCAGGTATTAAGTCCTACTGATCTCATCTGTTTTATCACAAATGTTGAATTAAAATGATTTTTTTTCCTGTTCTGTATCCAAGAGGCTCGTGTCAGTGAAGGTTTCGACATAAGAACAGCTTTTAGGCGCACGTAAGTTGCTTTTAAAAAAAATGATTTTATGCTGTTGAAAAAGCACAATAGCTTTGGCCATGGTTCACATTTAAATACTGATCAATTTGTTTCATTTCTCCCAGTTCATATTCTCACTTTGGCATATTCCTTCAGTAGTATTATACGGCAGCAGGATATGACTTCATATCACTGTAGATTATTCCTGACCTCACACTCCAACAAACAATTTGAGATATATATATATATATTCATGTTTATGTTCTCTTTTCTCCTCTTTATTTATGAAATACTAACTCTAACACACTGATACTTGTACATAGGATCGCTTTGTAAGATATTACAGATGCAGAAATGTGACTGACTACATGACTTGTGGTTCTTTTTGATGTCCTAGTATTTAAAGAAGGGTTCATTCACCACATGATTTAATCTGCGCTCATTCATTGGTTCTCCCATTTGCAACGAGCGCAGCACATGTGCCAGACATCGCGGCAGTCACGCAGCACCGAGTGGGCACGTGCAGTTCTGATCAGAACTGGAAAGTCGGATTCTCGAGATGAAAAAATTTAAGATCTGTTTGAAATGATTAACACATTCATTTAGAACCAACGCTACGTCTCAGTTTGGATCAAATAGAAATTGAAGTCAGGTGCCAGTGTTGAATTAATGTGAGGAGGATATTCAAATGTATGCAACATCCAGTGCTTTTTATTGTGTATTTTAATATCTAAGAATGTAAGAGGAGTTGTGAGGACACATTCTGAATACAGACAGGTCATGAAAGAAATCCCAGCTCATATCGAGATGGGGGGGGGCAGCAAAAAATAGCAACTGTGATGGTGAATGGGGGGAGGGTTGCAGCAAATAGTGACATCTTATTTAAGGAATAACTGTGGACATGCTAACCTATTAGGGATGACGCTGGTAAGAAGAGAAGTGGACCATCAACAAGGTAGTAAAGGGGTTTGTTGCAACAATGGAGGCTCATATTCAAACTTTGAGGAGTCAGAGAAATAAGGACCAGGATCAGAGACCAGTGTTCTCTCCTGTGGCTTGTTTCTTCTCTGTGTTTGAGTCAAACAGAACCAGTGTTCTGGATGGTGCAGCCTCCAATCTGTTGAGTTTTTGACAGAAGAAACGCAGAAGGAAGAACCTGAGAGAGCTCAAGGTACAGTTAGAAAGAAATCAAAATGCCTTGATGCAGATGTAAACTACGGTGGTAGCTGTTATTATGCCAGCAATTGAGTCAAGCACATCTCAGTGTGTGGATATTTAATTTATTACACTAGCAAGTAACATATTGTAGCCATCAGCTCTCTCTGACCTCCTTCTGGGTCTCAATCAAAACAACAGAGCCAGCTGCACAAGCAGTTAGCCGGCAGCGTGAGCTTTGACAGCGGTTTGACTGTACTGAAGAAAGACACAGCTCTTCAGTAGCCAAGCTCTTCCAGAGTTGCCACATTGAGGAAGTGCAGTTATGGTGTGTTGTAACTGCACCACAAAAACATTGACTCACCTTCTAATCCTGCTGTTGGGTCGAAGTGAAAAGACACGCACACAGTCAAACACAGACCACGTCTCCATCCGTCACCCCACTGATGGGAGTGAAGGAACTCTCAGTAAACTGGAGTGATTTTTTTGGGGGGGGGGGGGGGGGGGGTCTTGTTTGGATGACTGTTGCTGCTTCTGGTCACAGATTAAAGATAAACTTTTTTTTCTTTAAATGTTTGATTTATTTCCGAGAGTCAGATGAGAAGATCGGCATGATTCATGTCTGAGTTCAATATGGAGCTGAGCTGCAGGAGCTAATTAACTTAGCTTCGCAGGAGTTTTATTACTGATGTCAGTGGGTAATAGTGAAATGCAGCTTCCTTAACTACAAAATGACATTTAAGCGATACATCACCCAAAACTGTGCATCTTTTTTGAGTAAAGTTAATCAGCATTAGATGTCACAAATTAGTGACTTTTTCATGAATCCAGAATTCAGAGAAAACGAGCCTCGTACTCGTTGCTGGAAGCAAACTGAGACCAAAAATTAGCAGCACTGAAACAATGCAAAACATCTCTTTACTCTCTGAAGCATCATCATCCAGTAAAATCCAAGTCTTCTTTGTCTTGTTGTATGCTCAAATTGTATATTGAATATTACTAATCAAACAAGTTTAAGGTTGAAATAAGATAAGGCATTGCTCGCAACTTCTTTTTTTAAATTCAGCTAAGCTAGTGAACGACTGCTTTAGCACCACAGCTAGCACACCAGCATAAGGGGTGATATCTTCTCATTATGTTATTTGAGAAGAAAAAAATCCTGTGATCAGTTCCTTTCAATACGGCAACAGCAGGATCTCCAATAAGCGTCTGTCACTGTTTTCACCTTCAACTCTGACACCTGCATCATCCCTCTCGCTCAGGGCTCGGGTGAACAGGATGTGTAACATTGTGATGGATATCACTTTATTTTGTTAAATAAATCCCACTAACATGCATCTTCTTTCTGGCTCAGTGAAGCAGCTCTCTGTACTGTTGATGTTGATGTTCTGTTGCTGGTGGCTGATATTTCTGCAGCAGCACAGAAGGAAACGAAGACTCTGGTGAACTGGACTTTAGCACCTTGTTAAAGAAGAGGTAGGAACACAATGATAATGGGTGACTGTGGATCTTACACCGATAGGAACAAAGGTTACGTCCTTCACCCATTATCACCTTCTTCTTCTTCTTCTTCTTCTTCTTCTTCTTCTTCTTCTTCTTCTTCTCCCTGTGACTTGCCTTGGATCGTCTGGTGTCCTCAGAGAGTAAGCAGCTTCTGCAAACTGAGAGTTACTTTAACTCATGAAACTAACTTGACCACAAAATAGCCTGAAGATTAACACACTGAACATTGATGGGCGGTGACCAGATGAGTGATTTCACCAGAAAATAATCTTCCCACCATTACATTGCTGTGTTCATGTAAAATAAAGATATGCTTTATTTTACATGAAAGTAACATTTTCACAAATATATCAAGTACAATATCAATAACACGATCGACGTCCTATCTTATCTAGTCATGTATTCCAATAATTCACAGTATTTCCCATCTCACTCGTGCAACATTGAAGCAAACCCACCTGATGACCTTATTTCCTTTCACCCTATTAATTGTCCATGATAGCAAAGAGTTCACTTGCAAAAAAAAAGATTTTTTAAAACAGGTGAACAATAAATAATATAAAATGTATTTCCTTATTTGATTATCATATTTATATCGTATGAACTCATTTCCATATCGTGAATTTGTATTATAAGTTTCTATTTATATATAGTTTAGTTCATATTTTCCCAATTCCTTCATCTGTTTTCATTTTATTCATATTACTGATGAATTTAAGAATTGACCCCCCCCCCCCCCACCCCATGAAGCATCTTCCTCACTTCCCAGTTTTGAGTCTAAACACACCAAAGGTCCCTTCACACACTTTTACCAGATGATTACTCGCATCAGTTCAAAACCAAACTGGTCCCCTAAACAAAGCTGGCTAACATTGGCTTCATGGTTGACTGACATTAACATTATTAATATTGTATTGAATTTGATCTGAATGCATATTCCTAATATGCTGAATGAACTGCTTTTGAAATGCTGTGATTTGACTTATCTGGTTTGTTTTGGTATCTTGGCCTCTTGGGTTCTTCTTCTGAATGAGCAGCAGTTTCGTAAAAACCTCAAATCGGTAAGGAACTACTGAGAGGACATCTGGGTGTCGCAGGACAACATTGTGTTTGCATGCATCTTAATTGAAAATTGTCAGTTATAATTGGTCATTTATTGATAGATACCTTATGTAGTATGATAGATACCTCACAAGTCTCTACTGACACAACACCGGTTCTAACTGTTATTATTTCTCTGGCCTGTTAGAGCTGCGCCGGTCATCAGCGAGCCTGAACTGGATGTGTGGGATATTCTCAGCCACGCTCCTGCTTCAGAATATGAGAAGATCGCCTTCCAGTATGGCATCACTGACCTGCGAGGCATGCTCAAAAGATTGAAGAAGATGAAGAAGGAACAGAAGAAGAGTGCAGGTGCCTGCGGTGTTTCAACTTGATTGAACAAACGTAAAGGTTCAGGTCAAACAGTGGTTGACCCTCAGCTGCTCTGAATTTAGCTTTCCTGAAGAAGTTGGATCCTGCCTACCAGGTGACAAAGGGACATAAAATAAAACTAGCGGTTGAGGTGGCTAATGATGACATCGAGGTGAAGTGGAAGAAGAACGGACAAGACATTCAACCCACTGGAAGGTTTAATTTTCACTTTCACGTCTTTAATTTGTGCAACATGAAATTGTCAACAAAGACAAGCAATGACTGACATATCGGTTTAAATTAATTTCATTCTTGTTGTTGTTTTTTTGGGCCTCTGCTTTGATGTGTATGTGGATGACATCCCGATGTGAACATGTTATTGCATCACCAGCAAGTAAGTATCCAGAAATAAATTCAATTCCTCAAGATCGAAGCAGCTGAGCTGGTTCCCCGTACGTCCAAAGAAAAAGTGTATTTGCAAAGAGTTGAAGTCACCGTATTCTTTGTTAAGGTACATTTTCGAGAATGTTGGAAACATGCGCTACCTCACCATCAACCACTGCTCCTTGGCAGATGATGCAGCATACTGCTGCACGGTGGGGGACGAGAAATGCACCACTGAGCTTTTTGTTAAAGGTGCGTAAAGCTCAGAGGAATTTACACAAGGTGTGCACGAGCTGAAGGAACCATCGGGATGTTGTGTTTCCTCTCCAGAGCCTCCTGTTCTGATAATGAAGAACCTGGAGGATCAGATGGTCATGAAGGGTGAGCGGGTGGAGTTCATGTGTGAGGTCTCAGAGGAGGGAGCCAATGCCAAATGGTGAGAGATTCTTATTTACATAATTTAGTTGTTTATAGTCGTGGCTCATCAATCTAAAGAGCAAAAAACCCTGAAATTTATTGTTACATTATCATTATTTAATGTGATATTACAGCCCCAGAAGCAGATCATGGAGTGATGTTGCAGAAAAAAAAGCAAAATAATGTGACAGTATAAAGAGTCTTCCTTTTGAAGTAGGGATAGAAGTACAGATACTTGTTTATAAAAGACTCAGTACAGATTCAACCTCATTTCTGAGGTTAAAGTAAAAGTAAAGACTCTTAAATATAAAGGCACATCAGTGGCCCATTGAAAGACATTTCTACTAGCAATTTTTTGCAATTCCAAGTAACTTTAGATAATGCTGCATACACATGTTGCTATCATATCATCAGATATCATATCATATACAAAGAAGCATAAAATATCACATTAAAATTCAGATAAACTAAAAGCAACATACTACAATTTAATTCCTTCCAATGTTCAAATCAGTTTTAAATTTCAGGAAACCAACTTGAAATATCAAGTTCAACACAAGAACATTCTTCAAACTCTGCCCTAAATGTGGCAGTTTAAACGTTGCTACACCGATAGACACACAGATTTATTTTTTTTTTGGATTCATTTTGGTTGGAATTGATCTCGATTTAGGAGGGCCTGCAGTGATTCATTTCAATTCAGTTATAGGAGTTAAAGTAAAAATGTAACTAAAATACTCATGTAAACCACAGATATATGGAAGAAGTCTCCATAAGTAATATTGAAGTATTTTACAATATTTCTGCTTTAAAAGGGAAAAACTTTTTGCATTCATTGCTTCTCAATGCTTTAAATGAGAGACAAAATCCAAGGGAGTTTTTTTCAGTTAAAAACAATCTCATCAAGTAAAAGAATAAATACATGAAAATGTAAATTTGAAGCAGAAATTTAATTGGTCCTTGGAACACCTGATGGTTGGCATTTGAGTTTGTCAAGTCTGCAGACCTTTGAGCACGTCTCCGAGACGGACTGAAGTGTGTGTGTGAGCTGTAAATTATTACCTGGATGAAAAGGTCAGGTCACCGTTGTCGTATGTCTCATGTGACCTTTATCTGAAGGAGAAAAGTTGCTACAAATGTGGACGGGTTATCACTTGAGCCCGACATCATTTTCTTGGAACCTAGTGAGATTCAACCAGTGATTATGAAACTGTAATGAAGAAATGTAACATGCGGAGGATGGGAGGTGTTGAATGATGGAGGTCGTAAATATACTAAAAAGGAGAAATATTTCTTGATGAAGCTAGTATGCTAACGTGTGAGAGTGTATGTGACGTCTTATCATATTAAAGTGCATGGTTGTTCATTTCAAGTTTTCTTCTTTCAAATAAAGCTGTTTTAATCCTCATCATGCCACCAAAGCTATAGTATATATATATATATATATATATATACATATATATATATATATATATATATATATATATATATATTCAAAGTTTCGTATATATATTCAGAGTTTCATTCAATATATTCAGAGTTTCATTCAATATATTCAGATTTTCTTATATATATTCAGAGTTTATTTCAATATATTCAGAGTTTCGTATATATATTCAGAGTTTCATTCAAGATATTCAGAGTTTCATTCAATATATTCAGAGTTTCATTCAATATATTCAGAGGTTCACTCAATATATTCAAAGATTAATTTCCTGAACGGCATGCCATAATATATATATATATATATATATGTGTGTGTGTGTGTGTGTGTGTGTGTGTGTGTGTGTGTGTGTGTGTGTGTGTGTGTGTGTGTGTGTGTGTATATGTGTGTATGTATATATATATATATATATATATATATATATATATATATATATATATATATATATATATATATATATACACACATATACATATACATGTATTGCTGTGGTAACAATGCCAGATGCAGCTTTCTAACCTGTTAACTAGCTCTTAAATCCATGTGTTTACTGTGTTTACTGCGTTGCATTGCTACTGGTTGAGGTGTGGAATATCTGTGCAGGGAGAAAGACGGTGTGGAACTGACCAGAGACGAATCTTTCAAGTATCGCTTCAAGAAAGACGGCTGCAAACACGTTCTGATCATCAATGAAGCCTCCAAAGAAGACTGTGGCCACTACAGGATTAAAACAAATGGTGGCGAGTCTGTGGCAGAGCTCCTGGTGCAGGGTGAGTGTGTCAGTCACGCATCTGCTATGAGTACAGCATGAACCACTTTGTGATGGACTCTCCAAGTGCACATTCCCACGCTCTGCCAGTACAGTAGTTGTATGGCCTTGCCTCTCCCAGTATGCCGTCTATCTTTGGCTCTTGCCATCGCCCACACCACTCTGCCAAGGTTGCTGTGTAGATCCACGTGCCAGCTAAAGTTAGGATGTGGGCTGTAATTCACCTGAATGGTGCAAGTCTTTGCTCCCCTCCTCTTTATTTAATGTATTGTTGCTACGCTTGTTATTGTTTAGTCAGCAGCAGTTAAGCTGAAACTTTTTCTCTACTGTGTGTAACAATACCTTATGATCTAAAACGGATTCTTCAGTTGACCCTCTAGTTCCATGTCATGTCCATGTCAGACTGGGTCACAGATATCTTCACGTGTGATACATGATGTCCTTTTAGACATGTTTAGTGGGACTGACTTTTAATTGAAACTCTTTGTGGCCACCAAAAAACATTTTATCGAAGTTATCATGCAGCAGCGCTTCATCTGAATGATGACTGTCTTAAATGTGAATGTATGTACTTCCTTTTATTTTTGCATCTTACATTCAAGTGATGATACAGTATGTGTGAAGAATTTATTTCTGTTTCTCGCTCCTGGTCTCAGTCCAGGTTATCTGGCGTGTTAATCGAAGCTGCCAAGAATCAGCACCAACAGCACCACTCCAATTATAATGCCGTTCCACTTTATTTGCTCTCCCTGACAGCAAGCTGACGTAAAACTCCTTTAACCTTTACAAGGAGCTTGGTGTTAGTTATCGTTTCCAGATAACAATTTCTTAGGAGCAACTTTAAGAATCCCTGGGTATATTATTTCTTGTGATGTACAGTAATAGCTCAAGGCTTCTGCGTCTGGTCTCCATGTTCTTCCACTTTATTTACAAGTGTAAATCCAATTAACTATTTTTCGTGTTGCTATGATACAACACACAAAGGCACCCAAAGATAAAGAAGACCTCACACTCACACATATCATTACTGTTACATACAACAGTTGCATCTATTTTTATGCATCTTCATTCTATTGTACTCCGTCAGTCTGTCCCATCTCATCTAACGTCTGACGGCAGCCATCTTTTTTTGTTTGGACCTTACAGAGAAAGAACTCGAGGTGTACCAGAGCATCGCTGACCTCACCGTCAAGGCCAAGGATCAAGCGGTTTTCAAGTGCGAGGTGTCAGATGAGAACGTGAGAGGCACCTGGTACAAGAACGGAGTGGAAGTCAAGCCTGATGGCAGAATCAACATAACCCATATTGGCAGGTGAGGATGCTTCTTCATTAAATCTGCTGCAAAGAGGCCAGAACTCTTCAGCTTTTTCAAATTTGAACCTTTTAGGATCCACAAACTGACCATTGATAATGTCAAACCTGAGGATGAGGGAGACTACACTTTTGTGCCAGACGGCTACGCTTTCAACCTTTCCGCCAAACTCAATTTCTTGGGTAAATTTGATGTTTTTACTTTACATGTCAGTTAAAAATCATAATCCCATAAATCATCCGATTCTCATGAATTTATCATGGTCAATCTCTTCTTTTTTTTTTCCTAGAGGTGAAGATTGATTTTGTGCCTCGTCAAGGTACCACAAATTACATCTTGCTGTGTTATGTAGACCAGGGGTCAGTAGTTAGTTAGGTTGTTGGTTAGGTTGTTATCAGGTGCAGCGGAAAGCAGCTCCTATGTGTTTGTGTTCATTTGCTTTAATATGTGTGACAATAAGAAGAGTGCATCACCATTTAGAGCGAGAGAGAGAGAGAGCGAGAGAGAGAGAGAGAGAGAGAGAGAGCTCTTTAGATATCCATAGATAGACATAGTTATAGATATAGATATACACATTCTGCATGACTAGAGGTAATTTCTGCTACATTTGTGTCTCTGAAGACAAAATATGTCATGACCAAACATTTAGATTAATTAAATTTACTTCCTGTTAAGTCCACAAAGCCCTGGACTCATCATAGAGAGACAGAAAAAGACTCTCTGAGGTCCCAACAAAACTAATGCTATAGCAGCATCTCAGCTAACCTCCTCAGGAGACACTGGTGACTGTGTTCACATGCTATATATCATATTGCTGTGTTACATGGAATGTGATAATATTCTGATTGCATACTAATGTAAACACCTTCCATAACACGTTTAAGATTACGGAGATGGGAATTGCTTAACTGTTGCTGAAACAATCCACGCATTCATGTTGCCATAACGACCTGGAGGATATGTGAAGTTGTATTTTTGTAAATCCGTTGCATTAACTGACTGCATTTGAGACTACTTGTGGGTTACTTTTAATGCAGGATCATGTAAATCTATCAGCTTCATGAAGTAAACAAAAAAATAAAAGATCTAAGTAAAAGATACAACTTGTTCCCATAATTTGTGGCCACAACATGTATCTTGTTCCCACAAATAGAAGCAACGAATGAGTGTGGGAACAAGTTATCAAATTACTTCATGGTCACAAATTGTTGGAACAAGTTAGATCTCATCGCCACAAAACATTATGTCCCTGCTCTCTATGACCTGTGTGGGGCTAAATTTCAGAATCACACAGGTCAGGTCACTCCTCCAAAAACCAACCTTTGTGTGGGGACAGTATTTAATGTAACACAGACATATTCTCTCTCACTTATACAGAAATTCTATGAAAGTTCAGATGGCAACTATGAAAGTCAAAACTAACTGAAATGTTCTATACCAGCAGAAATGTAGGTGTCCTTTCAACCATTTGTCTCACTTGGTCAGACCCTCCTAAGATCCACTTAGACTGTATGGGCAGCACAGCCGACTCGACCATCGTGGTGGTGGCCGGCAACAAACTGCGTCTGGATGTTCCGATCACTGGAGACCCGGCGCCCATGGTCATCTGGACCAAAGGAGAGAAGGTAAAACACACAAAGACGTGAGTGTATTCAGCGGGTGGAAGAGCACTGCAGGTAAGGTGTGAAGAAACCACTGGAATTGACCATTTAGGACATAAAATAACTATGAAGTAGCACAGATTGTGAATATTATTACTAAAGTCTGCAGTTCTGCTTGCTAATAACTGTAGAACTGACCTTAGTCATTGATTAATTCTGACTGTTTTGTGGCTCGCTCTCTTCTAAAGGAGAAAGATATACAGTAAGTCCTCTCTGTTTTGGATGGGTTTCACTGCTATACTCTGCTCAAATGTAGGTTAGATCTGTAAAACCTGACGGAGAAGAGAAAGGAGAGCCGGCGTCCTCTTGGACCATGACCAGCGAGAGTGTAAGCACGCATGTCTTGTGTGTGTCCATTTGTTGTTTGCTTGTTTCTTCTGCATCCAAGCAGCAGCGAGTGGCCTGAGTATCTGCCGCACCGCTCATCCCTCCTCAAGCATGTTGTTTTTCAACCTTCGCTCATGTGGACATTTTAAATCTTTGACTCTTCTCCTTGGCACCACTTGCTCATGGTAGCATCCAAATACCCCACCCCCCCACCCCCCACCCATGACGATTCAATTATTCTTCCCTTTGAAAAAGTAATGCATGCAGTCATCAGAGCACAAGTGGACTGACTGGATTCTGCAACAATTTGATTAAAAAACCCTGTGTGTTGTATTGATTCATTGCTTTGCAAGGATGAACACATGCAGACAGCAGATGTTTTGATTTGAATGTCAAGTTCAAGTCCAAAGCTGCACGTGGGGTTATCCAGTATCCATCTGTGCTCACCAGGTAAGGGCATGTTCTTAATGTTCTTCATCAGACGTACTTGTGAGGAAACAGACAGTAAGTGTATTTTTTGTGTAGAAACTTTCATTAATCAATTCTGATGCCCCAAAATATAAGAAATGATTGATGAAAGGGAATCTGAGGAAAGTGTGGTGATCGCTTCTTAACTGCCGGATGATAAAACTGCAACGTTCCCCTGCTGGTACTTGCTGTAAGTTTGCTGCTTGCCTGCAGGTTCTGGATGGTTGACTTTTTTTTTCTCTCTTACTGGAAATGAACTCAGCTGTGGTTCTCCCGGTGCAGGTAGTCACAGAGGGAGACGGCAGGGTCCATGTCGAAACCACCAAAGGCCACTGTGTCTTCACCATCGAGGGGGCCGAGAGGCAGGATGAGGGGATGTACTCTGTTGTGGTTCGTAACCCAGCTGGAGAGGACACTGCTGATATCAATGTGAAAGTTGTTGGTGAGAAATCAGTCAGCAAAATACTACACAATACTGCTCTTCATATTGCAATTGATAGTGTAAAGATGTGTGATTTTGTCTTCTGATGACTTGAATATCATTTCCCCAGATGTTCCAGATCCTCCTCAGGCTCCCAAAATCCTCAGCGTGGGAGAGGACTCCTGTGTTGTCCAGTGGGACCCCCCTCTTTTTGATGGTGGACAGCCGATCATTGGTAAAACTTAACTAACACGAAGCTTGATTTTCAAATAAGTAGATCAAATCTTTGACAAAAATTATGATCAAACTTCTCAAACTAAACCACATGATTTTTAATGTTCAGGCTATGTGCTGGAGAGAAAGAAGAAGAAGAGTTACCGGTGGATGAGATTGAACTTTGACCCCTACACTGAGATGACCTATGAGGCCAAGCGGATGATTGAAGGTGTGGAGTATGAGATGCGAGTCTACGCTGTCAACAGTATCGGCATGTCTCGTCACAGTCCAGCCTCACAGCCTTTTGTACCGGTCGGTGAGTCTTCCTCCAGTGTCTTCCTGTGTTCATCCTTACACAGCAGTGACTCAACACAACACACAGGGGTTTTTTTAAAAATTCAAGTTGTTGCAGAATCTATTCAGTCCATTTGTTTTCTGATGACTGCATGCATTACTTTTACAATAGGTAAAATAATTGCATCGTCATGGGGTGGGTGGTGGTGGGGGGTGGAGGTGTAACATTAACTGTGTGGTTGTTGCATTTATCTCCTCTGATAAACCATCCACAGAAGGACTGTCAAGTTTGCCTGGATTTAAAAGACAAAAATTAAAATTTCAGTTTTTTTTTTATCTTCTTCTTTACTTTTTTTTTAAAAATTTTGTTATTTATGATTTTGTTGAACAAATACATTTAAAAAGAGTAGTTACAATATATGTTAGTGTGTTAGGGTCCTGGCCTGAACCCCCTCCAGGCATCGGTTAAGTCAGAACCACTACTCCCTGGACCTGACCATTACTGGGCTCTGAGCTGTGAGCCAGAATTCTTGTGCTGAGCGTTTCTGGGCTCTTAAATTGCTGACAAGTCCTGCTAATAGTTGAAAAACCACCAGTATGACCCACTTGGCTTCACTGGGAGCTGAAAAGTTCCTTCTTAATGGTCCTCTATGCTATTCTATACTTTTCTTCTTCAGACTTTACTGTGCTTTGTGAAAGAATCCCTCCCTTGATCTCCCGTGTATTCCTGCTTTGCGTGTTTCTGCGTGTATAAGTACAGTACTCCTTGACATGCTGACACGTGGCTGTCATGTTGGAATTGCACACACTGAAGAGACATGATGTTAATCTCGGACTGAGTGATGGGCTAACCCTCAGCTGTCTCTCACTGATGTTCATCTTTCCACTTGTTGATATGGGAAAGTACAGTAAGTCGTACCGCAGACGGTTCGTTTGGCAGCTGATCAGCAAATTTAAGTCAAATTCCTGGCTTTAAGAGTCGTTGCTAAGATCAGAAGCTTGATCAGTCCTTCCCTGGAGGTTGCCACAGGAGACATTGGTGTCTCAGGGAGAGGGAATGCACAGGTTTGAGGATGTGTGTCAGAAGAGGAGAACTTATAATACCTTCAGCCATCAAAAGGACTGAGACATGCTGAAGAATGACCAAGCAGCTGAAGCCAGAGGCAGAGGAGAAACTAGAGCAATGGAAGCTAACGTCTCCCACAACCTGTTCCTGGAGGCGTGATACGTCAGAACTGTTTTGTTGGCTGAGGTTGATCATGTGTCCACACTCAGTAATCGCGTCACTGGAGAAGGATTTCATTACTGTAATACCTCGTACATTTGTAGCCCCTCGTACAAATGATACCACATGTTGGGATGAAACCGCAGACCTGCTGAATTTACAGTAGATATGCCATGTATGAGCATTGTGAACTACATGTGAATATAGACTGTAGAAGAGAACTGGACAGACATGAAGCCATCTTAAAGTTGTATTCTTTCTTATGGCCACCGGGGGGGAGGGGGAGGGGGGACCCCACTGGTCTGAAAAAGAATCTGACTGTTGTTTATGAGCAGATGACCCAGCATCATATGTAGTTTCTCTCAGTTCTCTGATAGGACATAAATCAAGATACAGACGCTCTTTCCTCTCATCCAAATATGGTCATGTCTGGTTGCAGCACATTAAGATGACGATAATAAAAATAACAAAGTTAAGGCTTTAAATCAGGAGACGGCATACCAGCGGATGATGTCACTCTTTTTATGCAGTCTGTGACTTCCTGTGATTTCTCATTCTCAGGATTTAATTTCTGAGATAATAAATACTTTATTGGCAATTAAAAATTAAAAAAGAAAACACTTCAAATCTAGAAAAACAAAAAGCTTATTACCAGCAGTTGTGTATCCCACATGACAATGCCACTGAGACTGTTTACTCACATTAATAAGTCAAGCTGAACACAGTGTGTGTCATCAATATTTCTGCATTACTCACTAAATTGGAGGAGAAACCTGAATTTACCCCTCGTTCCTGCGTGATTTATGAGGAAGCTGCTGTTGCTTGGACGAGTTGTGCAGCTTCTGTTCCTGCTGCTGCAAAGTTTAGTAAAGTTTTCATATCCGATGTCATCCTCTTTGACTCACTTCCTCTGAAACAGTTGCCGTAATGCTCTAAATGACTAACAGGGTCCATTTCATTCCCCTTTGCGTCTCTTTCAGCCCCGACAAGTGCGCCCATCGGACTATGCGTGGAGGACATCAATGACACTTCCATCTCACTAAAATGGCGGACACCTGAGAGGATTGGCGCCGCTGAACTTGAGGGTTATGGGGTTGAGTACTGCAAGGAGGGCAGTAAGTGCTGGAGCCAAACTTCTGCACGCTTCTGATAAGGATTTTTTGTCTTCATAGAGTATATTACAACTTTATTGTCATTTGCTGTATTACCTGGCCGCAGCTGACGAGTGGATACCAGCCATTCAGGGTCTGACGGAGAGAACATCGGCGATCGTCCGAGGCCTCACCACCGGAGACAGACTGCAGTTTCGTGTCCGGGCCTACAACATGGCGGGTCCCAGTGCTCCTGCCACTCTGGCTCAGCCCATCACCATCAGAGAGATCATGCGTAAATATGATTGGATGAATTCCTTAGGATGATTTTCTGCTCCCCAGGAATGAAGGCGACATCAAAACTGATTTGTTATGAGACTGAACATATCTGATACCACACATACTGCTGTTTCTGAGTGCTAGAAAGCATTCAAACCTCTGCCAAGGAGGCTTCATGATACAGAATCAAATCTGTAAATAAATTGCCTTCCAAGATGCTAAAGATAGGTTCCAGAATTCAGTCTAGAACATCTTTGGGTGCTTTCCCTCTGGTCTGAATGTGTGACTTCAACACATTTCATCAAAATGTCAGAGATATCAACCACAATATCAAACTTTGGTGTTCTTTTGTCCAGAAACCAGAATACGATCCAGATGACTGTTCTTCTCTCAGACATTTCACATGGATACAAGGAATTTGATCAAAACTCGTTCAACATCTTGAGAAAAATATGGTTAATAGAACATCAAGGATCTACAATTTAAGCCACATCACTTCCAAAAGTGACCCATTTGTTTCTTGTAAAATGACGTAACTTTCCACCAAATTTAATCAAAATCCACGGATTCATTTTTGAGACATCCTGCGAACAACACACACACACACACACACACAAACACACACACACACACACACACACACACACTAGTAATCATGTTAGCTCTTTGGCAGAGGTCTCAGACATTTCTCAGAACATCTGTCCTGAACTCATGAACTATTTTTCAGTCATGTCTTTTATATTTCATGTGTGTTCTCTTGCACAGAACGTCCTAAAATTTGGCTGCCTAGAAACCTCCGACAGACTGTCATCAAGAAAGTTGGCGACACCGTCAACCTCATGATTCCATTCCAGGTGCTGCATGCCTTAAAGGCTAGAGCTTTCTATGCTAATGTAGATAAGCAGACTGAAGCATGACAGGTTACAGAGGCGAGAACAACTGGAGAAGTAATGTTTTTACTGACATCATGTTAATGTGTAATTTTATCTGAAATGTTTGGGCAGAGACAAAGAGGAAATTTCATTCCAAACCACTCAATTTGTGGCATTTTCCTCACAGATCTTCTTTGGGAATCAAAATAAAAACTCAAAACCAAAAATTGACACACAGCAATTTCAGCTGAAATACATCTTCCTTCCTGTCTCGTGTGCAAGGGTAAGCCCAGGCCTCAGGTGACGTGGAGCAAAGACGGGGAGCCTCTAAGCCAGAAACTTGCCAGCGTGAGGAACAGCGAGGCAGACACCATCCTCTTCATCCGTACGACAGAGAAGACCCACTCGGGGAGGTACGACCTCCACGTGCAGATTGAGAACGTGGAAGATACAGCGAGTGTCACGCTGCAGATTGTTGGTGAGCAGATCTGGAGGTGTACTAAGCAGGATAATCTGTGGATTAATGCATGCTTGTTAGTTCATCAGAGTGTGTTTTCCCCTCTGCAGATGTCCCGGGACCCCCCGTGGCCCTGCAGATCATTGACATCTGGGGATTCAATGTTGCGCTAGACTGGAAGCCTCCGAGGGACAACGGCAACTGTGAAATAATCGGCTACAACGTTCAGAAAGCTGACAAAAAGACCATGGTAACACACAGACTCAAGATCTCAGGAAATCTAAAGATAAGATAAATCAATCCATTAAGAAAGAAAACCAAGTCTCTCTCAAAATCCCAAATTGAATACCTCAAAGACCTTTATTGAAAAAAAATCATTAGAAGAACAGCTGGATGGATGGATGATGGATTATGGATGGATTTAAATTCAAACATGTTAAAATGAGATTATTGAAAAAGAAGGCCTATTCCAGCAGCAAAACTAATATAGGTAATAACTTTCTGCTACTTGTTTGAAAAGTAAACATTCACCAAAACCAGAGGAGCAAAATAAACAGACAAGTTTGATAATATCTCCGAACTATCAGAAAGGTCCCTGACTGTTGTGTGTTCTGTTCACCGACTGGAACCAGAGTCAGAGGTTGACCCACAGTTGTGACACTGGTGAATACAAACTTGAGCTCCAGAGTTCCACGTGAAGCCCTGTGTGTCATCAGCGCTGGTGGATCACTCATCAGCTGCAGGCTGACATCTGAGCTGCTGCTCCATCTTCCTATCAGCATCAACCAGTGTGTCTGCACATGAATGCCATGCCAACGCTGCGGGATATTTTAGCTTCCCCTGTGACACATTTACTGTAATCAGCCGATGCTGAGAACGCCATCTCCCCTCTCTGTGGGCCAGCACAGATGCATTATGGGTCTGTTTATTAGAGATGCGAGTGCCACCACCTTGAGCTGCCAGGAACCGAGGCAGCCAGGAATGTCCTAATCTTATCTGGGTGACCTTGACCTGGTCTGGACTGTCTGCATAGTGACGCAGGAGCATTGTTCTTCCGCCCGATGCCGATGGCTCAAGTTCCCCCTGTGGTTGCTATGAGATCCAATTAATTCACTTGCATCTCTTTATAGCAGCCGGGGGGGGGGGGGGGGGTACTATCATGTTGCATAAGACAATACACAATGAACCTGTTAAATATCAGACATATTATGTATAAATATATACACTCTGTCTGCAATTATACAACTTTATTTTCAAATATAGATGAGGAGATGTGGCTGAATCAGAGCTAAATTAAATCTCAGAGTCGATTAACGTGGGCTGAAATAGTTTAAAGCTTTCCAGACATAAATCGAAAGTCTGATATGACGCCAGACATTACCGACCTTCCGCTTTGTTGATTTATTAAATGCTTTCAGCCTAGTGTGTGATATTTAAAGAGAAATTTAGGAACGTCTCAATTCACCAACAAACTTGTTTGATTTGTCATGATCAAACTTACCAGAGGAACATGTACGATTCATTTACATTTCTTTGTTAGATGAGGAGATGGTGAGACGTTACTCATCAACTTGGAAAAGTCAAGGAACTTGAGGATGTTGGCAAAAATAAAACCAGCAAGGAGAAGTCATAGGAATTGACTTCACAAATGGCTGTGTCCTGTATATTTGAGCAGAAGTGGTGCACTTAAGATCAGTGGAGGAAAACTTGATTGGTTCATCTGGAATGACTCTAATAACTTAATGTTATTTTGCGTGCGTGCGTGCGTGCGTGCGTGCGTGCGTGCGTGCGTGCGTGCATGCGTGCGTGCGTGCGTCCTTACAGGAGTGGTTCACAGTCTTCGAGCAGTACCGCCGAACCAACTGCGTCATCTCTGACCTCATCATGGGTTACGAGTATGTCTTCCGTGTCTTCGCCATCAACATGGTGGGCCTCAGCCCAGATGCCTGTAACACCAAAGACAGCGCCTACATCCAGAAGACAGGTGTCACAAGTTCAAGTCAGTAGCTGGACATTTAGAAAAAGAACACCACTGTGACCTTGTGACATGTCTCATCAGGCATCTCGTACAAGCCGCCCGCCTACAAGGACCCAGACTTCTCAGAGGCTCCTAAGTTCACACACCCGCTGGTGAACCGGTCCGTCATAGCAGGATACAACGCCACCCTCAGCTGCTCGGTCAGAGGAATCCCAAAGGTCAGCTGAAAATACACAGATGATTAAATCCAAAATAATTTTATAACCCAAAATCTTAATGGTGAGTGGCCAAGGTTGTTTTCATAGCCTTCAGTCTTGTTTTGTAATTTCCCCCCAAAAATCTGATGTGAGTCTGCATTGGGCGTTACGGTGGTGCAGTGGTCAGCACTGTGGCCTCACAGCAAGAAGGTTCTGGGTTCGAGTCCCGGCTCGGGCGCGGGATCTTTCTGTGTGAGTCTCCATGTTCTCCCTGTTCCTGTGTGGGTTCTCTCTGGTACTCCAGCTTCCTCCCACAGTCCAAAGACATCAAGAGGGGACGAGGCTGATTGATACTCTAAATTGACTGTAGGTGTGACTGTGAGTGTGAATGGTTGTCTGTCTCTATGTGTTGGTCCTGTGATGGACTGGCGACCTGTCCAGGGTGAACCCCGCCTCTCGCCCGTTGACGCTGGGATAGGCTCCAGCCCCCCCGCAACCCTTAATGTGTAGGAATAAGTGGAAGACAATGGACGGATGGAGTCTGCAGATTAAAGTTTTCTTGTAGGGTTTTTTTTTTTTGCAATGTTATTTTTCATGATATTAATTCAATTTATGACCCACTTCTGGAGCTTTCCTGCTTTCCTGCTGTGTCTCAAACACAGCATGCCTATGACCTTCTGACCTTCTTGCTTGTCAGCCCAAGGTGACCTGGTACAAGAACAAGATGGACATCACCCATGAAGCCAAGTACAGGATGCTCTCTAAACATGGAGTTCTGACGCTGGAGATCAGGAAGCCCTGCCCCTTCGACGGAGGAGTTTATATGTGCAAAGCGGTCAATGACAGCGGTGAAGACATTGTGGAGTGTAAACTGGAGGTTCGCCGTGAGTATCCCACTGTGCAGCGCAGGGACCCATTACAGCTGGTTCTCCAGCACCATTCCTCCCCATCACCCTTGATCCTGCTCGCTGCTCAGAAACATAGCGGTCTTGACAAGTATATTTCTCTCATTTTCAGTAAAAAAAAAAAAAAAAAAATCCAACAACCTTGTTACATTTAATCTTAGGAAGGAAGACTGAACACGGAGCTACCGCTTAAGACAACCTGGCCTTTTTTAAAGACATACAAATGCATTTTGCTTTCTGGATCAGTTGATAATTTCAGTCATTATGAGCAGAAACACTTGTTTGTGATTTGTTGCTCTGTTGTCTCTCTGAGATTTGTTTCTTATTAATGTCTTCGATTGTGTGTGATGAGATTTGATTTTATTCTATTTTGGGTTTTTTTTACAAGAAATTAGATGAAGTTTTTGCCGTGTTGTGAGGGTCCCCTTCAAAATAATAATTTAAAAATATATTTTTTTATTATAAATCTGGTGACTTTGTTTTTTCTTCTTTTCTTTGCAAATTTGATTTTTCCTTTTTTTTCTTCAGTCAACTTGATATTGTTTATTGTTAAATGATGGACATTTTTTAAAGATGGATGTTTGCACACCTCCCAAGACAGTCCTGCACTGGCAATTACATCGTCGCGATAAAAACACATATCAGGGTAGAGTTTATAATCGTGTTGATGGAGTACTTTTTTATCCATTCACTTTCTATACCTCTTATCCTGTTCAGGGTTGTGGGGGGTGGGGGGGTGGGGGGTGCTGGAGTCTATCCCAGCTGACATTGGGTGAGAGGTGGGGTTCACCCTGGATGGGTCGCCAGCCCATTGCAGGGCCATCAGGAGCAATTAGGGGTTCAGTATCTTGCTCAAGGACACTTGGACATGGTCACCAGAGGAAGTGCCACTCCACCTCTGAGCCATGCCGCTCTCCAACTCTTTTTATGTGAATCTATTTTAAAGGTCTTAAATAGAACCGAATCCATTCAAGTGTGTGACTCTCCATTGCCATAATATTAGAATACATCGCTTCTTCTTTAATGCCCACCATCACTCAGTGTTTGGGCTCGCTGTCATTAAAGCTCCCACAGGATTTGTTAAATTGTCCGCGCTTAAAGTAAAATAAATACATCGTTGTGACCTTCAATGCTTCAATTTAGAGGGAAGAACCTAATAATAAACCTAAATTATAGGTCTGGATTTTTCAAACATTCGTGTGTATTCAGAAGTATGGAAACACTCCAATGATGTCAAGTTCATTTTTGGTTTTGAAGACTGTGATGCCTCTTTAATGACTGTTGAATCACCTGCTTCCAGCTCAAGTCGCTAAAGAAGAGAAGAAGAAAGACGGCCTCGTTGCCCGAGTCTGATTTGTCCTCTGCCACATCGACCATTTCACACCACGAGGAACTCCTGACCCTCATCAGTCCTGGTCTTCATCACTCCCCTCTTTTATCATGAATCTGGGCGTCTTCTTTGTTTCACTGTGTGTTTTGATGTGTAGCACTAAGAATGAGCAATGTGACATCCATGACAATGTTCACTTCCCAGTAAATATGAATGACAGATAAGAGAGAAACACGATTAATGACTTGGGGAAGTAAAGCGTTTGTGATGTGTGCAGTAATATATTTCCTTCAAAGATGTAAAAGCGTGAGTCTCGTGCTTCTGTCACATTAGCAGGAGGACGGCTGCTCATTACAGTCTATTGTTGGTCCTGAACATGCTAACAACACGCCACTGATACTGTGGAATGGAGAGACATCGAGGGCTTTGTTTTATTCCAGCAAAGCCTCACTGAAGCCTACAAGTGTGAGCGTGTAGTTAATGTGCACACCACCAAGGGACGTGCGTATGTATGCGTGTGTGAAGGGATGAAATAGCTCCGATGTTTTTTTCAGCACACGGGACGTGTGTGTCAGGGATGTGGCGGTTCTCATCGGGCACCTATAAGATGTCCATTAGTTTGACGCCTAAAATGTAAATATTTCCTGCACCCTCTCAACGTCCAGCTGCAGTGTTTCCAACGAGCCGTGCAAGTATGACCGCAGTCACATTTATTAACATGATGAATCCCAAATATCCCAGAGTGTAACATCAAAGTTGTCCAGGTTATTTTTCACTGGCGTGGCAGCTCACACACACGGAGGGGAGCCGGTGGCGGAAGTGGTGAGGGACATGATGACTCTACTGATACACTAAACATTTAAGTGTTGTGTTGCTTCAACCCTGCAGAATTTGAACAAGGGGGAAAATTGCTACTTTGCATTAAAGCACAAATGCAGTTAAAGTAGGAGGGATACTCCGAAACCAAACTACTTATCTGATGATCAACACCAAACTAATCTCGGTTTTTGCAACTAGTTTTATGCTCATACGCCGTCGGCAGTTATGGTCCGAAGGGATGGCGATGGCGGTCGACCATCAGCACATCCAGGAACTCAAGGATGAAGTGAAAAGCATTTGGTGGTCAAATTACTTTGGTATTTCTGGTTAAATTTAGTTTTATTTAAATATCCTCGATTGTTTCCTTTGTATTTAGTCACCCTAGTTTTATTTGGTTTTAGTTCAAGTCTAGACTATTTAAGTCTAGTTTTATTCATGGAGAGCTGACCTCGATCTCTTTAGCATCCGGTTTTGATTTCTTTATATGTGAATATGTTTTAAACACCAAAATCATCACCTTGTATCATTTGAATGTGCATTTTCTAGAAAATCTATCCTGAAGTTTAGTAATAGTAATTTTCATTTTCAATCCTAGTAAAACTTGTCTAGAGGTGGACCGCGCCAACTTTGAGCTGCCACTCTTAGTGGCCCGTCATCAGAGTGTTTAGACTCAATTCATTATTGATCTTTCAGGTTTTAAGTCCTTTTGACTAGAAATTGAAAATCGGAATTATAACGGTCAGTTCGGTAAAACCATGACTCGCGTCAGGCTTGATTTCTAAGTTAGCAGGTCTCTCTTCACTGGACGACCTCTCAGAAAAATCTTTTAAAATCATGTTCAGATACTTCCTCGCACACTGTAATACGGAGAATATTTACCTCAGCCCTAAATATTGACCATCTCTGCACGAAAGGGAACACAACGGTAGATTAAATAGTGTTCCTCCAGGTTTATTTGCTCACTATTAATACTTATTTCTCTTATTTGAACAGAATAAAACAAACTTGGGAAGAAAAAAAAACTACAAATACGATTTAATTTGAACTGAAGTGAGTTACTCTATTATTTGCTCTACTGAAGATAAAACAAACAACAAAAATTTAAAATAAAAATCACAGTATACAGTACATAGATTCCTCCCACATTTAACTAAAAATAATGTACAAACGTGTGTCAACATAAAGCCGAGGATGCAAAAAATAAAAAGGTAACAAAGGAGAACAGACGTTTCTTTGACAAAGCACTGTTGGTAGCCACTACAATCGAGGAGGTAGCTTCCTTACTCAGCATCCCAGTCTTGATTTCATGTTTTCTGTCAAATAATTTACATACAAATACAAAAAAACAACAACCAAACTACTGAAAGATGTGTACATTTTCACCAGCTGGAACATCAAGAAAAAAAATAAAAATAAATCGACAGACATTTTGGTTGGTGCAGTGAATCTCACACACACACACACACACACACACACACACCCACAAACAGTTGAGACGATGCCGACATGAGCAAAGATAACAACCAAAAGACTCCAGAACGTCTTTGTCGGTAGGAGAAAGCGGTTCTCGCCAAAATTCCTGAGCGCTCACATGGCGTGTACTTGTGGATACATGCTCCGAGGGTGTAACCAGCTTTATGTGTACAGTCACGCTCCGGCACACAGAACGTCAGTCAATCCCTCGCCTCTCTCACTCACACACACACACACACACACACACAATCACAAAGACACACACGTCTCTGATGGCAGCGCTCCAGGTGAAACAGAATCAACGTTGATATGCATTTAATGATAACGATCGTCCAACGACCTACACAATCAAACCAGAAAATAGAAACACAGTGATCACTGATAATTCTGGGAAATTCCTCTGATCGTCAGCTTTAAATCAGCCTTATTTCACCTTCTATGTCATCACGTCTTTTGATTAAGAACGACGTTGGTTATCGCTTCACTTTAGAGCTCCTTGTACCGCTGTTCTGTTAGCTAGAACACACACGATCATTTTAATGCCATTAACATGTAGTAGATACTTGGAGAAGTACTTGTGGTTGGTTAATGACCCACATTTCAGTAATAACAGTCTCTTTCATGCTTTTTGTTGACTCAGCTAGTCTAAAGTCTTGCGCTGACAAACACACACACACACACACACACACACACACACACACACAGAAGTGTGGGTTTACCTTTGTGTGTTTATTGACATGGCAGGGGTGGGCGTCAGCTGCCACTTTTCTTGTAAATTCAGTTCAGATTTTTTTTTTATTATTGTTTGTTGTCATTTGTGAGGCCAAAGTTGACTTTTTCTTTTTTTTGAAGGTGCGAGGGGAATATTTCAAGCTACAGCGCAGCACTTCAGCACATAATTCAAGGTCTCACAAAACAAGTTTCCATGGTGCTCTTTAGGTTCATGGCTGTGAGGGAAATCTCTGTGTGTCACATTGGAATCTGATGTGACAGAGACTAGATTTACATCGAATGATTAGATGGAGTTTGTCTCACGATGCATCCATCTTTTAAAGCTGCAACAGTTATGAAGATGGGCCGATGTTGACAGTTTATTATTGATAACTGTCATGACCGCATGATGGAGACAAAAACACTGCACTTCAGCTTTAAAATAATCATCATTAAAACCCAACAGAGGAATCGAATGAACGGGTCAACCAAGGTGTCCTCAACTCTTGGTCAAGATGGCCTCACTTGGCTGACTTTATTTCTAGTGGCTTACAATTACACAGCTATTTATCAAAATCAAACCACATGATGGCAAAGGCATGGAAATAAGACTGAAAAGCAGATTTAACCTCAATAATAATAATAATAATAATAATAAGAATGACTGAAATGTCATTACTTGTACCAAATTTTCTATTTGGAGAAATGCGTACTGTAAGAGTTTTGTCTTGACAAGTCGTTGGGTTATGCAAAATGCCACCTTTCATACAACAGGACTCCCCCCCCAGCTCAAAAAATAAATAACTCCATCTCTCAAACTCACCAAGCATAGCTGTTGCTAAATCAGTGTTATCTGCTACTCTTGATCACATTCTTAGTCTTCGTCACTTAAAGCAAAAACGTGTTTATTGAAGACTGCCATTGACCCACGCCGTTGCTGATGGATTCCGATCACAGGCAGAAGTTTTTTTGCTGACGTTACATTATTCCCTCTGTTAGGTGAAGACCACCTGAAAGTTACATTCACACAGAAAAGTCTATGATGATTATTACATTTGCTACATTTAAGTACAAAATAAGTCTAAAATTAACAGCTGCTGTGAAGAAGCTTTAAAACTTGACAAGATGGAGAACAATCAGAACACATTTCTAAAAGCTTATGAGTACAGGAACACAGAAATCACAAAATTCTTGAGGCTTGCAACATCTTGATAATCAAGAAGCAGGCACCGGTGGTGAGATTTTCCTTTGTCGACATGATGTGCTCAGCTTAGGTCGCTCCGACCACAGCTGGGCAAAACATCCACTTAGAAATAGTCTCAAGCTCAAAAAGCAAACCGAGTTCCCTTTAAATGGTTGGTTGCATCTGTTTACACAGTAATAACAAACTTAAGTGCTTGCTGAATAGTTTTTAGCTGGGTAGTTGGCACATTTTTTGTGTCATATAAAAAGGTTTCTCTTGTAGCATCTAAATTCACAGACATGTGGAGCTCGGAGGCATCCTTAGTCTTTGACTCGAGGTAAGTTGTATGAGTAGTGTACGAGAGGAAGGCCTCTACTCTGACAGAAGCAGGCTCGACCGCAGGCCTGGACCTGGTCTGAGCTGTCCGACACAAACGAGTCCCCCTCGTCTGCATACTCAGACTGAGCGGAGGGTGTGCCACTGTCCGCCCAGAACCCCTCTGTGCGCTGGCACACTGCCGTCCCCGCTAAGAGGGTGGGACAGCTGTGAGACTTCACCAAGTGTCTACAGACTGTGGAGGATGACAGTGAAGAGCAGGTCTTGGCGTGTAACGCTGCTTCACACTGCTCACATACAACTGTCTCTCCACAGAGCTGCGAGTAAACCCCACAGTCAAAGCCGAGCTGAGTGGAGGAGCCTCCATCCGTGAGCTCGGACCCCCCACCTCCATCATTTCCATGTATTTCGCTGCCAGCTTTCATCTGCCTGGTCAAACGGCCACAGCCACGTAACCTCAGCCAGTCCTCCTTGAAGGCTGGGCTGAAGAACACATAGAGAACTGGGTTGAGGCACGCAGGTAGGGGAAAGAAAATGAGTGTGACAGACTTGGCAATCTCTGGGCCACCAGCGGTAGATCCTGTGAGGAGTGGTGCGAAGGAAAACGCAGCTACAGGGCAGAAGAAGATGCAGTTGGTGAAGATGAGCCAGGCTACATGGCGCAGAGCTCCTGTCTGCTCGGGGTCGGCCAGCTCAACCCTGCCCAGGTGGCAGTAAAGCTGAGTGTATACAGCTGCTGTGAACAGGTACGCCAGCACGTTAAGCAGCACCAGAACCACTGTGACACTCAGGGCCGGACTCTCTCCACCAGCAAACGGCAGGCAGAGCGGAGAGGCAGACTGGTCACTGAAGGTCAGAAGTGGCAGGCAGGCTCCGGCAGCGGCCAGCAGCCCCAGCAGCCCTGCAACCACGCTGAAACGTCGACCTCCTCTCCAAAATCCATGACGGCTGATCGCACTTCTCCTTGGTGACATCATCACCTTCCCAAGAATCTCACGCACGGCCACGCTGCGCTCCACAGCTGCCAGCGAGAGTAACAAAACTGCCCACTCCGACGAGAAGACAGCCAGAAATCCTGTGATCTGACAGCCAGGGCCCATCTCCCACCACACCCCGAATTCAGCAAAGGAGCCCCAGGTAGCGACGTCGAGCACAGTCAACACACCCACATACAGGCCAGTGAGCAGGTTGGCCAGGGCCAACAGTCCCATCAGCAGCCGGGTAGGAGACAGATATGATGTCAGACAGTGGGTGTGGCCTGCAGCTCTGTATGTGGGGGAAAAGGTGGCCACCAGCACAAGGCTGTTGAAGACCAGTGACACCATGCAGATGAACCAGACAGTCAGGCGGATCATCCAGTTGCCCAGAAGATGTTCACAAGGCTTGAAAGCTCCTGAACAAGGAAAAGAGTTGTTAGTCACAAAGATGAAAGGCAGGTAGAGAAAAACCCTGTGAAGGGTTAATTAAGTCTCACCTGGTGAAGGAGAGCAATGTGTGATCATAGAGATTCTCTCCCCGTCCTCCCCACCTGCAATTTAACATTATATCATTATTATCATCATAAAAGAAAAAGAAATGTTAAATCCAAAGTGCTAACTAGTGGTGTTACAGTCAAGTCCACAATATACACGTATGTATGACGGGGACACTTCGAATGAATGTCTGTCTCTGACATGTGGCGCTGAATAAAAGGCATTATCTTTGAAAAAAAAATGTAATTATGTTATCTCATTAGACTATGCCATGATCAACTGATGAATTCTTCATTACAGTGACAGTTCCCCACCAAATTGAAAATGACTCATGCCAGATGTGATGAGATTCCCACCAGAAAACCCCCAAACATAATCCTCCAGGCCTTCACTGTCACTCAGTTACACACGCGCACCGCAAGCACGCGCGCGCACAGCAAGCACACACACATGTGCACGCACACACACAGTCCATTATAATGGTGAAATGTACTGTAAACAGAACACTTAATGTGCATCTGGCTCTCATCATAAGATTTAACTAGTTAATTTTAGGCAGCTATTAGATTAGATTAGCCATTAGTCAATTTCATCCAGCTTTCGTCCTGTGCCAAAATGTCCTTGTTAGTTTCCATCTTATGTGATCATCCTTCTCATTCTATATTTATTTAATCAAGTTTTAGTTGAAAGTCTGAGCTCTTTAGCCTGATCTTCGTCAAAGAAAATCAGAATTGTTTCAGTCAATGAAAACTGACATGAATTTGGTCCCAGTGAGTCTTAACGTATCCAGGTTTTTGGGGCTCTGATTCATGATCGTTTCAGTGCTATTACTTTCCATGCGCATTTCAGTCTGTTATAAATAAATGTTATCATCATTTTATTTACTACTTTTAGTCGATAGAATCAGAGAAGAGGACTCAACTGGCCAAGAACATAAGAATAAAATGTTCCTGAGCCATTTCCAACTTTAAATATATCACTTTATGCTCTTCACTTCAAGGCTATGTAGTATAGCATCATGGCGAGCATGATCACAAAGCCAAAGCATCGTAAAATACAGGTTGAAACACCAACATTGTGGTTGGTTCTGAAATAAAAAGTGTTTTGTTAACATGTCGACTGTTTCCAATTTAAGTTTTTGACAGTAGCACTCCCACCTGCTGATTTCTTCGCGTCATTCTCTTCAGAGGAACTCGTCACTGAGTCACATCCAACAAACGCGCAGCACTGGTAGGCGTAAGGGACTGAGATGGACCTGTAAACACACACATTTAGAAAAATGTTTTTAATACTGCAGATGGTCCATGTCTTTGTACTGAGTAAGGAAAAATGTAAATAAATATTTGTCCCTTGTGATTTTATTCAATATTTGGATGATTCCATAGTGCGTCTACAGTTGCACAGCAAACAGATTCAGCTGAGAGCCATCTGGCACTCTCGTTACATGAGGGAGACTTTTGTCTGTTATTTTTGTGTGCTTCTGTATTACTCGATTTTATTTAAAAACAACAACACCATTTCTTTCTGGTTGTCTTCCAATACAGCTATTGATAAAAAGCAGTGAGACTTGCTGTGTTTCCACATCATCTCCCTTGAAGTTTCCCTTAAGGTTCAAGAAGATTTAGAGTGAAACACACACATCAAATTTTTGGACGTTAAGAGCTTTATTTATGTCCTTAACCTTTCAAAGGCAAAAAAAAAAATAAAAATTAACACAAGTCAGATGAATGGTTCTAATGATGAAATGTCTATTTTTCCACAATATTTCAATGTGGCTTTCCATTTGTTTAGCTCAGTACAACAACTGTGTGCTAAATTTATCAGCATTCTTCCCAACATATTTTATCAAATGTTTTTCCCTCACCTGAGTTTTGGTAAGTTTCTTGCAGGCAGCACATTTTTCATCTGCGGGTTCCCTGAGAGTTTCAGCTGACTGAGGGAGCTCAGTCCAGTTGTTGGAAGCAGCGTCAGAGAGTTCAAACTCAGATCTCTGCAGAAAACCACACACACACACACACAAACACACACACACACACACACGTGAGTGAGACAGTTGGAGAGTTTGCCGTTCATGATGATAAACAGTGATAACTCACAGGTTGGTGAGCACGGTGAGGGCGAGGAAAGCGTCTCTGTGGATAACTCTGATTTCATTTCTGCTCAGGTCTCTGTGTAAAACCAGAAGGGTCCAGGCATGAAACATTTATTCTACAGCATCAATGTGTGAGTGTGTGTGTGTGTTGCTGTGTGTTTGGCTGAACAGACTTACAGTAAACGTAGAGCAGTAAGACCGTGAAATGTGTCCCTGTGTATTTGTTGAATATGGTTGTGCTGAAAGCTTCTGTTCAATATAAACAAGAATCTGTCAGATCATACACAAGAAAACACAACAAAGAATCTAAACATTTTAAATACTACTACTACTACTACTAATAATAATAATAATAATGATAAGTAAGTAATGTAAAGGTTTTTCACATCTATAGTTTGTCTGCTAAGTTGATGACTAGTTTATATTTCTGTTACTTCTTCAACTTTCTTCATCTCCACAAACTGCTGAAGTGTGGATGCTCTAATATGTCCAAAAACACAAATCAAAACTGGTTACAGGAGCTGTTTAGGCTCAAACTAGATGAGAACTTATGGTGCACATTGGTAGTTAAAGAGAGTCTCAGTCAGTTGACGGTGAGCATCAGATTATGCCTGCTGTGTTCAAACCTGCCTAAATGAACCGTAGTGGGACTAAACAAGGTAGATGTGAAAACACCCAAAGTTGCATTTTTTTTGTACAACATGCTGTTTGAAATGACATCAACACTTACATCTCCTGCAGTCGGATGCAGCCCTGGAGGGAGGGTATCTCCTGGATCTCATTGTAGGACAGATCTCTGATTGGAGGATACACACACCTTCAGCAATTAGTTGACAAATTCAAATGAGGGAATACAGACAAAAGGTCAACACATTTCCTCTTCCACACATACTTAAAGTATTAGCAATACAAAAAAAATTTACTGCCTGGTGCGTCGATGTTTAACTTTGAAAAAAAGTGCAAATATTTGTCAAAGTTCTGCACATCAGGAAAAATGTCTTACAGCGCCCGCAGTAACTTGAGATCATCACACAGATCAGCGGGGATGGACGTTATCTTGGTTCCTGACAGAGTCCTGGAATACAAAATGTAGTATGTCACCATTTGGGCGCATTAAGATGATTGAATGACACTGTTAGGATCACTCACAGGCTCTCAAGGTTGTTAGTCCATGTGAGGATAGGGAAGTCCTGCATCATACTGGCCCCACGCAGCATACTGTGACAAACACGGTAAGAACACGGTAATATAGATCAGAGAGAAACTCAAGACAAGAATGACGAAAACACACTTCAGCTGCTTTATTAAAATATTTCAAACATCACAACTGCTGTACAAGTCTTAATAAACCCAAGCAGAGCTAATGAACAGAGATTTATCAGGAACCTGATGGTGGGACTTACAGAGAGTGGAGGTCAGACAAATTCTGGAAAGCTGAAGCCCCAACGAAGGACAGAGGGTTGTCATAAAGATGTCTGAGAGGGCAGCAAGAGCAGAGGGACACAGTTTAAACCCAAAATCAATTTCAGTGCAAGAATGGCACCATCTTCAGGGCAATCAAATCACACTCGTGCCCCACATGAGCTGACCATGTACATGGAAACACATTCTGTATATCATCATCATTACTATTATTATTATTATTGTTATTATGAATGATGGGAGCTGTACAATTTGGAGCTGCTAGTGTGCTTTTGCTGTTGTCTGTGGGTCAAAGGGGGAGTTTGACCTTACATGGTTCGCAGCAGGGGGTTGTTATGGAAAGCCCCTTCGGGTATGGAAGTGATGTCATTGCTGTGAAACCCACTGAGGAAGAAGCACAAGGTGACTTATTAGAACATCTTACTATCGAAGTAACATTAGACAACACTGACAAACACATAACCTGAAAGGTGATAAAAGAGACATTTTCAAAGTGATGTTGATCTTTGACCTTTGCGTATGTTAAATATGATCTTGTCGTTTTATCCTAGTAGAGATTTGTAATCATGTCCACGACAAGGGTTGAGACCAAATTGAGGTAATTCCCTCCAGATATTCCTGAGATGTCAGTTACAAAGGACAACACAACACATAATTCCTCTGACTAGGAACAAGGCTCAGGAAAGAGGCCTTGTTAAGACCAAACAAATCAATGTCTGTCTGTCAGTCACTTTATTTTAATAAATCCATAAAACAATCAGAGGGACATTCTGGAGAGTGCAGACCCCAAAGTCCTCAATTTCAATCAAGCACACTGTGAGAGCTCTGACCAATAGGCCAATAACTCAGTCTTCACTGTGCAAATAAATTTAAACTTTCATCTATGTCAAGACATGGAAAGACTTCCAAAATAATTCAAAACATGCATGTTTGTTCACGAATTAAATATTTTTGACCAAAAAACTCAGAACGTAATCTGTCAGTGTTAAAGCAGCTTTGTGTTATTTTGGCGGCCCCTCTGCCCAAAAGCAGAAGGTACTGGAATGAGGACTGTGTTTCTCATGAGCTTTTGTCACAGAGATGTTGATCTGCCAGGATCTGGCTGACTGGCTGGAGCGAGCGTTTGTTCTAGAAGCCAGCGAAAGACGCACATTGTGTGCAGCATGCACAGTGATGAAATATTAATCTTATCTGAGACTATGTTAGATGTAGTAGTTTTCGTACAGTTATGTGTTCCTGAGTTTCTTTTGCTCGTTAACTGTAATTTTCATTTGAAGATTTCACAGGAGAACCAACCTGCAGCCCTTTTTAAAGCACTACTGTGCATAGAAGTAGAACTGCTGAGAGTTACTGTTACCTGCCATGTAGGCCTCATACAATCATCAGTATTAAGCTGACCAAGATCATTTAAAAAATCCTAGTTTTCTTCGAATTGAATAATAGACCTTCCTGCATCTCTCTCTTAATCAAGATCAGTAACCACACTTCAATGACTTTATCCTTCAACCACCATGAACAAGTTTCCACCAAAACATTTCCGGTCTATTGCTACATCTTTTAAACAGAAGCTCACACATGAACACACACTCCTCAATACCTGTAGACTGACAATTCATATTCTATTAGTTCTGAGCTTGTACCTTTTTTTCTACAAGGCTAATTCGCATACTGAAGATTTCAAGGATATCAGACTTCGTATCTGCACAAAATGTTTCACTCAGGAAGCAGAAGCAGACGATATACTCACAGCTCCTTCAGTTTGGGCAGGGCCTCTATTGCTTTCGGAAAAACCACAAGGTTGTTGAAGTTAAGATCTCTGCAATGAGACAGAGACACAGCAGCTAAACAAAGACTTCTAAGAGCAGAGAGGAGTTCACCTCCAACGTAGTGTTGTTACAAATATCTACAGTTTAACATTGAATACATAACTGACTTCGTATGCTCTATGTAAAACAACAACTGAGCAATCAGAAAAAGTGTGTTTACACACATACACGAGTTTCATTCATACACCATCACTGCGGACAAAGCATCAGTATTTCTGGGTTAAAAAAAACTCATATTGACATTTCATTGACGTTCCGCTGGAGCAAAATAAGACTTGACTTGCTGTGTAGTAATAGTTGTGTGATAGCAGCAAACCTCATGGGACACTATCAGCAAGAAATCATCATGTTAAGAGAGCATATGTGGATAATCTTTTACTAGTGCAGAACGAGGAAAATGATCATAACTACTGTTAATTGGACTGCATTCCCTAACTAAATATTTTCTATGCTGTAATATTTCAGATTGGCATCAGCGTAGAAGATTATTTTAACTCGACTGGTCTCCTGTAAAGGTCCATTGTGTAGTAGAGTAGGTGTTTGGCATCAGGTCAGGCTGTCACTAAAAGATTTTCATGGCTGTGTGGCAAGAAGAAGTGAACAGTGGGAGGGCAGATTTGATAAGCATCATGTACTTTGCTCTATTTATCCAAGAGCAATTATAGGAGGAAGTGAACACAATGATGTCTGGAGGACCGGAGCAGAGGTGGGTGGGGGAGTTGTTAGGACACACAAACACACGCACGCACACACATTAACTACTGTATGAATGTAAACTTACAGAGTCTCTAGATTCACCAGACCAGCAAAACATTTCTCTCCAATCTCCTTAATTCTGTTGTTATGAAGATGCCTAAACAAAGAACAGATTAGGTCAGGTTTTTAATCATGGAAAAATGTAAGATAATAAATACCATTTTAAATTACAAATTACCACTTCCTGCTTATGTAAAACATTCCCCATCCTCTTTTTAATGGCATGGTGAGTTGTAAGTCAGGTGTGTATGTGTACATGCAGAGGGCTTTTCTTGTCTAATAGATTCTACGTATTTTCTTCCTGTTTATCCTCACATGTTTATACTAATGCTGTGTGTGTGTGTGCTTCAATGTATAAAAGCAACAGTAAGAAAAGGTCAGCTTGGAAGAATCTCTCCAGATTCTAAGTCATCACATTTCTGTTTGTGCTCCAAAAGGTTCTAGCATTTTACACCAATTGTTTTATGTTGCTATTTCAATGTGTATTTAGCATGCAAGTTCACAGCCCGCTGGCTGCTTAAGTGCTTGCATGTGAAGAAATCCATTTTGTAGAATTATTAGCTTAAAGCTTTGAAGATAAATTCTATATTGCTACTAAATTTTACTGAAGATATTTTGGCACTGAGTAAACATTCAGAGCTGGAAAACACAAGTAGAAGTACTTTGCGGTGACAAAATAATTGTAGATGTGTGAAAAACTAAATACTTGGAACTATTTAACCAATTTAAAAAGAAATATTAAAAAATATATATTATCTGACTGCGTAGCTCATAAAAGGATCTGTACAGTCAGGCATGTTGGAGTTTTTCATTTAAACTTTCAAGATAGTTGTTGAGCGCTAAACTAATGAAAATACTCAAGACAGAAGTCTTGGCTCGCTCATTAAGCGCTGGTGTTGATAACTACATACACGTCCCAGTGTAACTGTATAATTATGCAAGTGTGATGACAACTTGAGATTAGCCCCAACACACTCAATGACATCTTTAACCCATCCATCCCCATTTTAGTCAAACAGAATGTTCTCAGTGCATGTGCCTATTTAATTAAGCTTTTAAAAAGTACACAAGCAGGTTATTCCTGCCAAATTATTCAGTATAATTCTCTGTTTCAATTGGCATGCAAAGCTTTCTTGGCACTAGTTCAACTATGTCATGATGTATCAATGTACTACTCAAACTGCTACTGTTGTGGATGCTTACTCATACTGTGTTTTGTGACCAAAGGCATGAGAATGTGAAACAGGGAATACAACAGTCTCCTGAAAAAAATCACCAGATTCAGCCACTGATTTTGTTGTACATTGTGGCTCCTTGCAAGTTAAACAGTAGCATCTTGTCAAAACTGCGATGTGGCTTATCAGTCTTATTAACAATCAGGAGCTTCATAAAACTTACAGCACAACTAGACTAGTGAGGTTTGCAAAGGCGTTGTCTGGTATGTACAAGATGCGGTTGAGAGCCAAAGTCAGAGCCTGTAGGTTCGCCTGGTGTTTCAGAGAACCAATGGGAACCTCTGTCAGGTTGTTGTCATCCAACCATAGGTGGCGCAGCTGCTGAAGACCTTCAAAACTGTCCTCTGGAACTGTGGTGATGTGGTTTGCATCCAGGCGACTAGAGGAAAATAATCAGGAGAAACTCATGGAGTTATAATGGGCAGTTGATGCTGACGCAATGAAAAGAACATCCATGACGCACCTCTTGGTAGCATCCCAGATACTCCTACCTACCTGGGAGATTTAGGAATTTGAATTACATCAATGGCAAAATATTTGTGTTTACATGCCTAATACACCTCCAGAAAGAGGCACACACGTGGCATTTGCACAAGCTCAACTATTTCACAATGAAGAGGGGCAGCAGCTAAGTCAGCAGCCCCTCTCAATCCAGGTCATTGCCAACATCTTGTGACCGCAGGCCAACGTTTGAAAAACCTCTCATTGGTCAAAAATGAAGGGCTTTATTCTGTGGCTGTGCTCCTTGTTCAGTACAATGCCTGCATTATTACCACCACTGCAATGGTCCACCTCTGTATTTCCTACGCTCTTTTCCAAGAAATATTGACATACCTGAAACCCTCCACGAGGAGCAACTCTCCCATTTTCAAATGTATAACATACATCATTGTTCTACTGATCACTCAGGGTAGAACATGACTGATCAAATCTGTTTTATATGAACCTGACATTAACTGGTAAATACTTTACAAATTCACATTTTATAAGAAAGCATTCCAGGTTGCAGATTTAACAAGGAATCCACTGTCAATGACTTTAACAGCTCCCCATTAGTTATTCTGCACCAGAGAACAGTGACCCCAACAAACTGATGAGAGCCCCATCAGAAGCTTCGCCTTTTAATAGTAAAAATAGGAAATGTTCTGAAAGGAAAGTGACAGTAGCAGTCGCATGTCTTTCTTTCACCATCACAACACTGTTTTCCTCTGCTATCCTCCCTCAATGAGTGTCTCGCCCTCCTTCAAAATTCCTCAAGTGTCTGGGCTGGAAGAAAAACAGACTTGATTGACATTTAGCTCTCTAAGGCTTTATACAAACCAAGTCTTGGCTCTGCAAGGGCATATTACTTCAGCTACAGATCTTAAAACCCTCACAGAGAAGAGACATCTGTTAAAAAGACAGACAAGAGGCAGAAAAGGGGAGAGGGGAAGCAAGGGACAAGGGGAGGGGTGTTAATAGCTGAAGGCTTGATTTTCAGCACGTTCCTCCAGCTGGATGCTTCGTCCATTAGTTGTTGTCAAAGGGACACAGATGAGAGGGGTGGCGCAAATGAAGCCATGTACATGCTAGAGTCTCAATGAAACTGAAAACAAGACTGGGCATGATTGCAGCAGGAAATTATCTGTGGGATGAAAAGTACCAACCAGTAAACACACACAAGCTGCTGGAAAACCAAAGAGGGCTGATCTGCTGAACAAGAGTGACCTACATTCACACCAGCTTCACAAACACTACAGCATGCTTGGAGTATGGTGTATGAGTGGAGCCACCCTTCTATGACATCAACAATGTTTCAAGTACTAAATTGACATTTCAACAATGGTTCTCAACACAAAGAGTTACTGCGCTTCACATCCACTGTATTGCAAACTTAATAGTAATGAAAACTGAATTTAATTTGCTACTTGATGTGCAGGTGAAGTGATCTGACACTGAATAAAAGCACTTACACTGACAAGAAGTGACAGTAAATGATGACTCCGGTACAGCACTAGCACACAGCACTCTCCATCATTTTGGACTGACAAATATACTATGTCAATATCATTATGGCAAATGTGTGCTAATTTCTCAATAAAGCTAATGGCATCGCTTTTGACTCTTCAGTGTCTTCAGAGTCGTCTTATCTGTTTTTCTGTTGATGTTATTCTACTTCTACGTCATTACTGTGTTGTTTCTGTTGATGTACTATATTTAATCCAAAATGGTGGCAGTACTGTTATCTAGCCTTCGATACCCTTTGGTATCACTTCAGTTTTCAAAGACTCCTCATATTCTATACCAGCAGGTATATCTGCCATTGACCAGGAAAAATCAATTTAATTGTACAATTTTTGGATTTTATTTTTACTTATTTTTTCGGTGTCTTATTTGATAGTGGTGGTAGACAGAAAGCAGGGGGGAGAGCATGGGTTACAGGCAGCACAGGGGCCAGACTGGACTCAGGCCCCTGTGGTAGAACTCAACCTTGATACATGGTATCAGAGCTGTCAATAAAAATTCTCCATATGATTAAATAATCACATCTTAAAACATTCAAACATGGAGCACAATATTCAATTTTGGAGACAAAAGCAGCAAAATAGCAATGGACCAAACCTTTCCCGTTCTCACAGGCTGCTGCACAACATCTGAATAAATGGAGTCACACTGTCACTTTAAATAATTCAAAACAAACTGAATGAAATTGAACAAAGGGACAACAAACAAGTAATGACAGAAAATTAAGCTGCAGACAGGGTAATTTGCACACAATGACAGTTTAGCCATGTTTAAAAATATGTTGATCTGTCCACCAGTATGAATATTACTGATCTGTATAAGAACTGCCATTAACATCAATAGCTTATCATTCTTTTATGTCATTCTGTGAGACAGCAGGTTCCCAGGTCTCTCACTCTCTCAAAGAAACAGATTTTGATCATTCAGTCATTTCATTTGCATTAAACATTACTTTAATCCATCTCTTCTTGGCAAAAAAGCCTCAGTCTCCAATGTTGGAAAATACTGTTTGACTGACATAGCAAGTAACATACATATTGAATCTTTGAGCACTGAGCGCAGAAACCAAAACCATCCAACAGACAGAAATGATGGGAAACTGCAGCAATAGCAGGTAATATTTCCCTCTAACTACTAATACAGGAGGGAAAGGTCCACTTGACATTCAGATGCCTTCAGTAGACAATACTCGGTGTGTGTGTGTGTGTGTGTGTGTGTGTGTGTGTGTGTGTGTGTGTGTGTGTGTGTGTGTGTGTGTGTGTGTGTGTAAAATCACTCACAGAGACTGGAGAGAATGAAGGTTCTTCAGGGCTGCACTGGGAACAGTCTTCAGTTGATTATTCTGGAGCATCCTGATGATAAAAGGCAAAATCACATTTTCAGGTTTTTTTTCAAATAATACATTTTTCTTTGTCGTATTATGCGTAATTGCGTTATTTAGATAACAATGACAGACATGGAAACATGACACTGGTAGAGAGCGACCAGAGGTGTTTATTGTTGTCCCTACAGTTGCATGTATAAGCTTCACTGTCTTGAATCAAGGATGTGCATTTTGACACTCGAAGGCTTGACTCAGTTTCATGAGCTCATTGAGCTTCAGGGTCACAGATACTGAGAGGGGGCTTTATAGAGAAGCGTAGGTGGTGCTGTAGGATTTTATGTGTGGAGGGCGTCTTTAACCATGCGTAAGTGTGAATGCTTTTAAGGATGTTTGGGAAAATCCACCAGAATCTGATGTCAACAGAGTTTGTTTGAGCAATGGGAAAGTCAAATTTGCTTTAATGTGTGTTGTTACAAGTGGCAATGTGTTTGACGCACTTTGTTATTTGATAAGAATAGAAAATGCCTCTATTCAGTCCTGTATCCAAAAATGGGACTTTGTACTTCTGGCTCCAAGTGCAGCACATTGTGTGTCACTCAGTGTGTCTGACTTTATGCCAGCGCATTAGGGTGTGCTGCCTGATTATGCAGAATTTATGCAGAACTAATTTTCATACAAGGCTTGTTGGCAAGTCTTTGCTGTTGGACCACGGATGGAAAAGTGCATTTAGCTGTTTCCAAGAGGGTGTAAACTGAATGTTCATGGTGACAATAACTGACAGCAGTGCAATGTTAATACAGGCTGAAAGATGTACCCCCCAGCCCCCCCGCGTGTGTATGGAAAACTTTGCATAGTCACAGTGTGTGTTTGTGTCTGCATGAGTGTGCTGACAGTGGTGGTGATGGGTGTGAGCTTACAGGACTTTGAGCTGATGCAGTCCAGACAGGGCTTCAGGGTGGATGAAGGACAAGTCATTCCCGGCAAGTCGCCTGGGTGAAACAGAGTTGAATTTACATGTAAGAAAGAAGTAGCAACAGGAGATCAAGGTTTTGGCACAAAAATTAAAAAACAAAACAAAAAAAAAACAACTCATGCATCATGCTTCTTCACATGCAGAGCCTAAAATCAAGCTCCAGCTATCGAGCTGAACACGGGGTGTCAAAGACATGTGTCACGGCCTGTTGCCACATCGTCTGACACCCACAAGAGATTAGAACTGGCTCTGGATATCCCCTCATGAAGTCTCTTTCAAGCTTCCCAACCATCACTACTCAAGAGAGTCAAGAACCTGCAGCCAATATGAATACTTCACGAATACCACCTTTTTTCTCTCTCTGTAACAGTCTGGTGTTGGAACTTTGATCATCTTTGAACTGTCCATAAACTTGAGGGTGAGAGCACACATCCCTGTCCTACCAGGAAGAGGATGTGGATAGGAAACAGGCGTGTAAATAAGCATGAGGGCAGGCTGACTGGACACGGAGCCCAAGTATACTATCTGGCGCGACAGATTAGCAACAGATTTATCACTCTGCAACGTGAGTTGGAGAAGAGTGAATTCTCTGCAACAAGAGCTGCTGGGCGTGAACCTGAGAATCACGGCTGACGGTGCTGGAAGGCAACATGCCCTTCACGTCCCAGTGAGGTGAAAATTAAGATCTCATCTCTGTCTTCTACATATAACTCAGCTGCACTTGTCATCAATATGACATTTTGACCATTCTACCATTACTACTGTTTGATGGATATGATCAGCTCATGAGATCATGGCAAGATCCCAAAGAGAATTTGATTGACAAATAAATAAGCCACAACAAAGTGAATTCCATCACTGAGAAGTTGACCAGGAAAACAAAATATAAGGTTTTGTTGTTTTTCAACAGCTATTTTCTAACTGTATAGACAAATTTGACTACAATTGCTTTAATCATTATTTCTTTGAAGAAATATATGTATTTCATTTAATTCAGTGACGGAGCTTTCCAAAAGCAATGTCAGGCTGACAATGGCTTTAAACTGAGGTTTAGCATTAAATTTATCTTGGAAACAGAGAAAAACAATCACTCCAAGGAGTCCATCTTGTACACATGGCTCAGTTATCATGTTTTGTTCAAATCCTATTTTTTTTATCAGCACTTCTTAAAGAACATTTTTATTCATGGCTCATCTACAAAGTTCCTAAATTTTCCATCAAGTTTGGCAAGTGTGGCGATATCAAGGGGCACATCTAAGAGCAGAAATGGTCACTGATCCAGTCATAGTCTATTTATCTTGGTACAGTAAGTCTGCTTGTGTCCCTTTTAGGTACTATTTATGAGCACCCCACTCAATTTCCACTAACTGCTCTGAAGATCTGAAGAAACTGACAGGAGAGGGCAAATATGTAGATGGTGATCAGTGTTTTCATTTCACGGAAAACCCTGTAGGAGCTGAAACCAGTAGTTAGTTAAAATGTTGCCAATTTTTTTAAACTTATTTTTGGTTAAAGTGATTAACTTGGAAAAAGTACATAAGAATAGTATACACTAGGGGTGTTTCGAAATTTCGCGTCACATAATTTCGCGAAATAAAAAAATGACGAAATAAAATTCAAAGACGCACGAAATAAAATATCAATGTTAAAAAAAAAAAACTATGCGAAGCGGCTACACGCACCACTAACACTGATGATTTTTGACCCTCTCGCCTACTGTATACAAATATTACAAGAAGAAGAATAACACTGTAGCAACGCCAGAGAAGAAGAAGAAGTTGCGAAACAACTGTTTCAAAATGTAGGAAGATGAGGTCGAACAAGTAGCGGACGCTCCTTCATCAAACAAATCGGTTGTGTGGACTTATACTGGCTGTAAAAGACCAGGCAACGGTGAGACGGTGGTGGATAAAACAAAAACCATGTGCAAACTATGTGGGTACACAACCCCGTACACTGCGGCGAGCACTGCTAGCATGATAGAAGGATTAGCACGCGTTGAAGGCTAAATGTTAAAGTTCGCTGAGGTCAGACATGCTAGAACTAGATTGGACTGCAGCCCTGAGGATTGTTGAATATTTGTTTTCCTTTTCATTCAAGAATGTAGTTGTCCTCATTGTTTACAACAACAAAGCACTTTTTAACTGAAATTTTATGTTTGTATTTTCATTTCGTTTTTTCAAAGAAAAGAGCGTTTTATTTTGTACTGATGCACCCAAGCAGTCAAGCCTTGTAAGTCAATATTGCTGATCATCAAGCACTACTGCCAACTGCTCAAATTAAATGCTCATTTTTACTGGTTGAATTGTTGAGGTTCACCAGAACTGTCAGAAATGGACAGGAATGCTCACCAGTTTTATGCTAACAATGTCAAACCAGCTTGACTGGGCTTCAAGACAAATCCAATGAGTAACTGTCAAAAGCTAAATTCCACAACTCAACCGAATACTGCAATCATTTTTGTTCCCTCTGACTCACAATTTGTCCATTGAAGGTCTTAAGGCAGCTTTTTGAAATTAGATTTAGCTTTACAAAGATAAACAAAGTCTTCAAAGGGTACACAGTAGCTTGGACTTTGCCCAGTTGTCATGGCATATTAGAAATTTAGATTTTAATTTTCTGAGCACTCATCCAGCTTGGGTTTTTTAAATTGAACTTAGTTTTCAAAGAACATAATATGAAGTTATGATTATGACAACAAATAAAATAAATATAAAACATGACAAATCATTTGTAGCTGTTGATCCATTCTTGTTAGTTTCTAAGAGATAATGGCCAATATGGGTAATTCTGTGAAGCTTTACTTCTTAAGAACTTTAACAGCCCAGAACTTGCAGACACTGTCATAAGCGGCTAAACGCCTCGTGCAAACAAGGTTAGACAAATCATTCAGGTTTCACAACATAAAGTGCTTCTCCTCCATCTTTCAGCTAATTCAGCACATGTCCCCTCAGGCTTCGATGAGAACAAAGAATGTGATAAATGCCATTGAGGAGACGCTAAATCCTCTCCCTCTAATGCAACACCAATCCCACAATGAACGAAGGCAGCAAAACCCAAACACAGATTTCCAACATGGCCCCTCGTGTAAAACACTCACCTTTTTGTACCACAGTAGTATATGTATCTGTAATGATAAACCTTCTTTGAGCATTAACATAGCAGGTGTTAAAGAAATAAGAAGAGGAACTTTGTACTGTCACTGGCTGTTGCATACTTTATACATTAATAACACCAATTATTTTATGGCAAACAGAGAGTCACAAAACAATACCCACAAATGTGGTTTGTTTGTTTTTCTCTCTAAATCTTTGTAACAATATAATCATGAAATAATGACAATAAACTAAAAATCACTATGCTAAGAATCTCTAATGTGTCTCTGTGTGATTTTGGTGTGATGCAACTAAAGTCCCGCTGTTTGCCATTTCAGTCAGTGTGCATGTTTTGTATCTTGTGGATGAAGGTTCAATACCAGGTTGGGGTCACTACCCTCTCCTGATGCTAGAAAGCCTGAGTATCTGAAAAGTCAGAGATTTTCAATTCGTACTCAGAAGAGCAAAGCAACAAAGATGTCTGATCACAGACTTCTTTCTCTCTACTAGGGATACTGCCTCAAACAATCTCGTTGCCCAGTTCAGACAGAAAACCCTGGCCTGATCCAAACTCTACCCCATGGAAATGCCCAAACGGTACATGGATTGTATTAATACAAGGCCCTTTTACCTTAGCAGGACTCAAAATGCTGTACAACATTGCCTCATTAACACTCAGACACTGATGGAGGACGCTACCATGCGAGGTGCCAACCTACTCATCAACAACGATTAAGGATTCAGTATCTTTCTCAAGGACACTGTGACGGGGTCCAGTATGAGGAAATGAGGATCGAACACTTCACTTAAGCCCCTTTCACACTGCACAAAAAACACGGGTGAACACGGGTGTTTGGGCACTCTGAAAGGGTCGACTCGGCATTTCGAAACGCGTCAACCAACCCTCCGAGTGACCTGGGTGTTTAGCGGCTCACCTCGGCTCTGCTCAGCTCGCTTGCAGTGTGAAAAAGGCAACCCGCGTTGTCTCAGGTTTCACACGACCTTCCTGTCGCAATCTGATTTTGTCACTGTGCCGCCTATCAGGCTGTCATTGTGGAAGCTCCGGAAAAAAATAAATAAATAAATAAAAAATTGGGCTGGGCTTGGCTGTGAGAGCTGCTCACTCATCTCTCAATAAAGTTTTGGCCTCTGCCATAAGATCAGTCTTCCTGTTGAGGTCTCTGAGACTCTACTTCACACCTTTTTTCTAACAATTTACATGTGTATGATCTTACGTGAATTAATCTATGCTTGGGAACTCCCACCACTTGGGGAATGCTAACGTGAACTGCGCAAGCGCGACTGTGTTTATAAACAACTTGTATCGTGATCTCCACATCTTTTTTATCGATCATGGCAGCACACTGGCAAGATCACAAAGTCCACGAGCTGCTCATCATCCGCAGCGAAGAGGAGATCCAGCGCCAGATTTCTGGAACCGTAAGGGACATGGTGATTTATGGGAACATCACCGGCATTTTGAGACACGGCGCACTTTTTTGTGTAATGATGACATTGTCAGCATGATGATGTATGAGAGAGAAAGACACAGGCACACAGCCCTCACAGCATGAGCTCAGACCCGCGTCTACTGAAGCTTGAATGCGCCCTAATGCCGAGCAAACGCGGGTAACAAAAACCCGCTTTGACACACGTTTTTCAGTGTGAAAGGGGTATTACTGGGCAGCCACTCTTCCTCTGAGCCATGGTACTCCATGTAACATGCACATGCTTGGAGCGAGACTGTGGCAGCCAAACTAACCAGTAGATCTGTTGTTTACAAAAGGGTGGAAACTCAACAAAAGCACATCATTCTTGATTTATACCGGTTGGGCATTAAAGGAGGAGATTGAACACAGTTGCTCAGGTCCTGCTCTTCATATGACACACTGAAATACTGCAATTGATTGCCCAGTGAGGGACAGGAATCGTCCGGTTCTCAGCATGACCATCCCTGACTGGTGATCGGCCAGTCAGCATCACCTCTTTCCGATTCCCAACAGGTCACTTACTGCCACACCACTCTGCCGGCTATTTTTGACAGATGGCACATCAATCAGCACAGACCACATTGAGCCTAACAGAAAGGCATAGTATATCTGCTTAATGTTCAAAATAAAACACCATGTGCAGACTCCCGATTACAACAACAGACCAGAAAAGGACACAATATTAACGCATACTCTACTGCACATGATAGAAACACATAAATCAACAGACAACAACCAAATCAGCAGAATCCGAGCAAGATAGCAAAGCCGGTGGGCAGCTGGAGACTGCCGCTGTGTGGAGGACTGACATGATGGGAATGCAGCGCAACCTTGCTTGGTGGAAATTCAGGGTCAAGAGTGGAAGTTCTTCACTGTGAGTAATGAGGATGTAAAACCTGCAATTTGTAAAACACGCAGACCAAAAATGATCAATAGACTTAATCAGACACTTTAAACTCCATCATCCTATTTAGCTGCCCAGTTTGAGGAAGCTAAAACAGGGAAAGTAGCTAAGGCTAGTAGGCAGAGCTCGGAACAAAGAACTAGCTTGCAGCCTCTCCTATCTATCAATCTATCCATCTACACAAGCTTCAGAACCCAGATGTCAATGTTGAAAATAATGCAGAATATTATCAGTTTCAGGTAACTTTTGAGAAAAAAAAAGCCTGTAAATGAGACAGGGCATACCTATCATCACCTCTTCTGAGCTTTGTTTTGCCTTGGGCAAGAAAGAAAAAGAGCAGAGTTGCGTGACAACGAGGGAGGCAATATTCCCTCCTTGTCTCAGTTCCTGTCCTGGATGAGGATGGCCTGCCCTCTCTTCTCTGCCTGATCTTTTTTTCCCCCTGTCAACTCTTTCTCCCCCCTCTCTCTGCCCTCAAGGCCTGTACTGGTTCAGTAACACTGCTGCAGCCCTTGAGTGAAGAAGTCATCCAGCGAAGTGCACTGAAAAAAGCCTGCAGATTTGTTCCCAGAGGAGGTTAAACAAACACACATACAAGCTAAGGCTTTTTGTCAATCAAATCACTGTTCTTCAAAAACAGACACCCTAATGACAGTCCAACCATTATGATGATGACCAAAGACAAAAAATGAAGTGGCGGGACCAGGTAGATTTTGCCTTGTTGTCATGGAAACCATTGTTTTTCCCTAGTCCTTCCTGCCTTGCATTCCTCTGCACAATACGATGAAAAGTAAATTGCCTTTTGACAAAGCAGTGGAGTGGTGTATGGAAAAGAAGCGGTAGAAGGCTCGACCTCTGAAAGATGCACCAGAGCTGAAAAACATGCCTGCAAAGGCCAAGTGGAGCTGGAGCTGCTGGAGTGTCTTCACTAGCTGGACATTTTGCATTCTCAGGGCTGCAAGATATCTGATATCAGGTAGACAGATTCTATCTCTGACTTCCACTGAACCAGACAGAGGAGCATTTAAAGAATTAACAAACACCCGCTAAGATTAGATGTTTGCCACTCAACAAAGCCCCTGAGCAGAGGTGTGCTGTTGTCACCCTGATAATCCCTTAAAAGCTAAAATCCACACAGGATGTCACATGATTATAGCTTCTATAGATACTGGCGCTCTCCCCCTTTCTAACTGAGCTTTACTGCAATTCTTCTAACTGCCCCTGTTGATTTCATGAATGGTATGTTCTTAACCTCAAATAATACAGCGCTTATCTCCTCCAGTCAGGAAGAAGGACAAGGTCTGTACCAATCCCATGTGTTGCAGCACTAACTCAAATACCCAGGTGCATATCATAAAGCCCAACCCTCATGTCAACATTGTACTGAGTAAATACACGGCTAACGAGAGAAAAGGGGGCATTTACTCACAGCTCTTCCAGATACGGGAAGTTCTTGAAAACATATGCTGGAAGCTCAGTGATGTTGTTCATGCTCAGGTCTCTGTGGAGAAAAAAATACAAAATAAGAAAATGTATTAACTATAAAAGTGAAATTTTAGATGTTGCTACCTTTTGAAAGGTTGTAAATGAACAAGTATGCATCCACGCACTGCAAAGAGCTGTTAACTGTTTTCAACGGTATTTTACTGATGTTCCCAGTAACCACATGCTTGAATTTAATTCAAAGACAACCAGTATTACTAATACTATTTCATCAAGCCTTCTAGTGCATGATTTAAATCATCAGTCAAGAAGGCCTGGAGTTAACTTTTTGAGTCAGATCAGAATGACTGTACACAAAACAAAAAAATACAACAACAACAAGTGGTTATAAACATTTACATTACAGTAAAAATGAGACTCCTGTAACTGGAGTATAGTGTGATGGAGCACTGTAACTGGGTGTAGGCTGTCAATAATGTTTTCAGTCTTTCTTCTGAGTTTATGTGCCTTAAGCACTGAGTCTCAGTTGAACTCATTTCCTGATTTGGGTCCTTATTATTATTTTCGATTAATCAAGTATTTTTTTGATCATATAACAACTGAAAACAAGGAACACAACCCATTATGAAATCACCAGGTGATGTCATTTAGTGTTTTGACCAAACATCAGCATAAAATCCCCAAACGTGTGTTTTTAATGGAGACAGAGGATAACAGTTCTGAAAACTGTGAGGCTGGAACCAGGAAATATTTGATTTAAACAATTAATTCAACATCAAAGTAGTTGCTTTTTCTATAGAGTGATCCAAACTGCAGTGTGCAGGTTGTGAAAAATTAGTGAATCGTTGAAAATGCTTTGTTTACAGTGCTTGTAAATATATAAATCTCATAATTTGTCCTGTAGGGATTCATTATTGGGAATATTCATGGCACTTGTGCAATGTATACAGTTTTGTTTTCGTTTGTTTCATAAAATACACATTAATACATACACAAAGTGAATACACATCTTATAATGTATGACATTATAGTATTTAGCAAAAATGCCCCCCGAACTCTTTGTGTTTCAGCTTTAATTTAAATTGGGCTTAGTTTTGTCAAGTGAACTAAAAAAAAATATGATTAAGATATACAAGTATAATTAAGAGCTTATTTTGTCAACTGAAAATATTCAAACCCATATGATGTCTACATCATGTTTCCTTTATGATAAGTTTGACTTTGAATGTGCCAGTAAAAATGAAAGAAAAAAGCTTTAGCCCCAGGGATCCTCACTTTTCAGACCAACTTCAAGGAAAGATAGGCATGTAGCAGCATGAAAAATATGCACACAAGACTTGATTTGCTTCCCCAACAAAGCTAATATGAGATCATGTGTTTCATAAATATTCTTTAAACATGAATGTCCATGTGATTCATACAAGGAATAAAATATAGTTACTTGTGCAGATTTTTATGTGCTATAAATTCATGAAAAAAAATGTTGACTGCTGAGCTGCATGGTAATCTTGATTAGAATTCCACTAACCTGTTTCAAAGAAAAGTCCCAAGACACCAAACATAAAAAGATGCCACACATCAACAGCGGAAAAAAAAAAAACATCCAGGATTTACAAATGAAACAAGCCCCCCCCGCCAGCACCCCTCCCACCCTCCTGTTTCACTCTCCAACTGGTCATCTTGAATTTCACTGCCAGATCTCTCTAGGACCTTGTGTGTGGCCCCCTGAGTCCTACAAGGATCATATTGCCCTTCCTCTGCAGTCCCGATGCGTGCACGCAAACACGCACGCGCACACACACACACACACAGCCTTAAATGGTGGCCCC
>NC_141321.1:17269008-17321508 GCF_037954235.1 Aulostomus chinensis
TTTAAATGTAGTTTTCACTTGCATGTGTCATTCAGACCCAGTGACTGTGAGCAGCTTCAACGGTAGCCAGGCCAACAGATGTTGTAGTTGGATGTCCTAAATCTAGTTTCTGTACAGTCACCTTCTTAAATAATTATCTAAGCCAGTTTGTGACCATTTTTGCCCAAATTAACTCCTTATGTTTTGTCTCCAGTTTTTTGTGTTTCCTGAAAAAAAATGACAAAGGCAATTAATTTAAGAAGGCGACGACATCTAGAATCTGAAATCAACCTTCATTTCAATGTTGTTGTTCGGTAATTGGCAAACTGCTTTACAGTGGTGTGAACTAGTAATTGATGGAGGGAAAACTTATTTCCTATGATAGTAGAACAGCAGATCCCAATATTAGGGTGTGACATGTAGGACAACATGGGAGCCTGTAGGTAACCCCTTGAAGTGTCCATCTATGTCAGACCGCTGTCTTTGCAGGAGCAGCTGATTGACCTGTCACCTGAGGGAACACAGCAGTTGCAGTTTAAACGACAGCCACTCATTAATTTTATGACTGTTTGTTCAACCCCTGCAAAGCGCTGAGTGTTGTCAAGTCCTTCGCAGCACCTTATTTATGTGAGGCTGGTTTCTCTGCTTTGACTTCAAATAAGACTGATTACTGATGAAGCATTAACTGTCTACAATTGTGACAAACATCCCAGCTTGCAGACGTACTTATTCCTTACCATTAATGTGTAACATTTTTCCCTGCTGTGATAGTTGAGCACATTTTGTTGCAATGTATTGCAATCAAAAGTCAGAATTAGTGTTGAAATGACACTTGTGATCAATAGTTTTTCATCTATGATCCTCAACCTTGATGCAAATATCTTGATGTCAAGGTAAATGTTCACATTCCTTGCAACCTCGCCAAACTACACCAGTAGCTGGTGGTAATGTGACTATGATAATTATAATTTTTGTCTCAGTGAAATAACCCATGTCAATATTCCTTCTATGAGACTTCCTCTATGTGTAAAGTACTCTGAAGTAAATTCTGTGCCATATAAATGAACTGAATGTGTGCAGAATTATCTGGAGTGCTGCAACTAGATGGGGCAGGGGTAACTGCTTACCGCTAACATAACAAACCCGAGATTCCATCTGTTGTGCTGGATATTGGCCATTAATAGATGAGAAAAATGGACTTAATCAAATGGTCTGCTGTTCTGTGTCTCCATGAAAACATCACAAACGCTCGCTCCAACTCGCTTGAACTTAGGCAAGCAACAAGAGGGGGGCGGCTTAGTTGTTTACATCAAAACATTTCATTACTGTGATGTGGAGGCAGTTCCTAAACTCTGACTAAAGCAGTTCAATGCTGCTAACACAGCCTTAACTGTAAAATCAGTGCTACATTCATGGTATCTTACTGATAAGTCTCTCAACTCTGCCCCAAGTCCAATTCTCTCTCACACATCCTTGCTAGACTAGACTGCACACTCTATGCTAAACTAAGTTTTCAGCCTGCCCAAAAATAATCAAATAGTTCCCAGTGAAATACTACAATGTGTTTTTGTTTACATATCTGAAGTCACTTTGAAGCTCTTGCTGTCCCTGTGTTAAAGTACATTAAGTATGTAAGAACTGTTTAACCCAGACACACCGAAATGTTAAAAACAGAAGCCCTTAAATTTCTACAAAACTCAGGACATGACTTGAGAAACATCCAGTAACTGACCATTAGAAACTGTGTGGTGAGGTAGGAATAGGTGTATAGGTGGTTAACAGTGTTGGAAAGTCGGGGGGGGGGGGGCATTAATATTCTCCCATTCACAAGTCATCCTGTTTGGGAGCGGGAACCACTGACTGGCTCCTTTCACCTCCGCTGACCAAGAACAAAAGTATCATTCAGTTAAAAATGGATTGAGGGCACCAATGGTGAAGGAGGCCAGCTCCGCCAGAGAGCAAGACCCCCGACAACACACCTCCTTTCTCAATAAGTCATAACCTTGCTAATGCCATAAAACACACAGAAAACCCCCTCTTTTAGCAACTTTAAATTTGCGAGTGTTCACAGACACATACCAACACATCAAAAAGAAAGCTGTGCAGACATTAAGAGACAGGTAAACTGCATACCTTCAAGGAGTGTTTGTTTGGTTATGGGATGAGGGGCCTCCTCTTAACTCTCATTGCTTTTCTGTGACACTGCTGTTTCCATAACACATGCCAAAACTCAAGCCCCTGTGGACTGTATCCACTCCAACAATGTCATATAATTAATTGTAAAATGTGTTAAGCTGCCACCATTTTTATAAGTCAAGCAGCAAATAAATAATTATGATGTAGAATGAACTTGAAGGACACTTTAGTAGTCTTGGGCTGATTAATGACTGATTTTTTTTTTCCCTCTGAGCCAATGCCGTCTCCAGAAACAGAGACACCGTGTGTGATGGTGAAGTTGGTAAGCAGTGTATAAATTAGCTCTGTTGCTGTAAGCATAGTGAAATGAGCACTTTTAGAGGTTTGTCTGGAAATATTTTGAGGGGAGCAGTATGTCAGCATCTGGGTAGAACCAAGATGAAAAAAAACATTCATGTGTAAACCTGCACTAAATTTCCTCAACAGTATGTATACAATGTAAAATACAAGGTAAAAAGAATCATGTTTAAAGGAACGTAATGGTGATTTTGGTTGCACCAATCACAGACCTTTGAAATACTGACATTAAACAGTATTTTCATTGATTATTTTCCATACTGTATATAATTGTGCCCATTTGTTACTGTATAATGTGCGACTAAGTGTGTGTTTGGAATTAAATTTACACACCTTCCCGTCTGCTGCCACGGAGCACAAGTGTCTATTCAGTGCATTTCACTGATTCTGTTTGTTTGAGCATATGCAAGCAACGGCATTCAAATTCAGGATGTTTTATGATGCCAGACAAATTACTTTCATTTGAAGTGATGTGAAAATAATGAATTGAATGTGAGAAAGGCAATGCCTCGTAACAAAAACGGCAACAAAATACTTTGGATTTATTCAATTATCTGGCTAAATACCGTCAGTATCATATAATTCATTCTCCAACAAAAAATCATCACTATATTTTATATGGAAGATGATATCATAATATTTATTCAAACCATTAATGTGTCTGCCAGCTGACAGCAATGAAATTAATGCTAGATAGAAAAGGAAATTCAGATATTCAGATACTGAACCTCATAAAATGCATCAACATTCTGCAGATTTGCAGAGCAATTTGTAGGGACGAATGAGTAAATTATCACCAAACTGAATAAACTATTGTGAGTAAATTATTTTACAGCAACATTGGGAAATACATTTGCCAGGACATTTGTTTAAATCTTTGCACAACAGTTGATGTTCCCATGTGAACACAAATGAAACAACAGACAAATCATACAATTTTAACCACTGAATTGCCCAAAGAACATGAAAATACAACTTGAAAATACAAATTCAGGTCAATTGCTGTAATGGCAATTTAAACAGATTTTTCCTTCACACATCAGCAAACGTTTGTGGGTGCATTACCCCGAGGGAAGGAGCTCCTGCAGCTGGAATATGTCTCACTAATCCATCATGATCCCTAAACCCAGAGCTTCACATACAAAAGACAGAGAGAGTGAGAGAGGACAACTTAAGTTCAAGAGACCAGGAGAACAAATGAGAGTAAGACAGCAAGCGGGGACAAACAACTCTCCACATACTTGAAGAGTTTCAGCTGAATATATTAGGTTGTTTTGTTCTAAAACCTGTCAAAGAGCAGCTGCAGGGCCGCAACTATGCACACTGCAAGATAACATCACATAATCATGAAAACAACTATAAAAAGGCAAAGAGCAGACCGGCAAAGTGTTATCAAGGATTGTGATATGGTTTTGTGAAAACACTGTTTAATATGTCTGATTGCCCATAATAAATTGGGGCATTTTTTTCCCTAGAGGAAATGCACGCCAAGGATTGTAAGCAGGAGGCAGTCGTGGTGTAACATCTCTTGACAAACTGGTCCGTGAATCCACTTCTGTTTACTTTTCCCAAAACTTCCACTACAAATGAGACCAGAGATGTCTAGAGACAAAATTCTATTTCCATTTTTTTTTTAAGTTTTCAGAATAGATACATTTGCAAGTGTTAGTGTATTGGCAGGGTTGGGGGCAATATTTTGATAACAGTTCGATATAAATCCACCGGACTGGAACAGTACACTGATTTTTACCATTAAGTGAGCACACTAGACCCAGCAGCCGCTTGGTAAAGGAATACATCACCCAATTGCACCTCCAAGTCAGTTTAGCCATGACAACAAGCTACACAGACTTGTTTCTTTTCTTAGTCTCCGATCTAAACGTTGCTAGCAGGGACGTGCAATATTGTATGTTATGCATGTATCCAATATCCCTCTCGCCAACACTTACGGATGTCGTTATATCTGTATAAAAACAAGTTCATACTATATTTACATTTTGTACATCTTGAAAAACACATGAAAAATTGTGAGTTTGAAAAAGATACCATTCAGAGGCTTCAGTTAATGACAAAAATATGCTATCACATACAGATTGTCATATAGCTCATGTGCCAGTGTCACCTCACAACATTCTAGTAAGCTAAGAAATCTGTGCACATTTTCCTTCCTCAAAACTTACATGTCTATTTTAATGCAGACGTAATACCACAGTTATCATCATGTCATATTGCTTATAATTAATGCAATACAAGTTAGCACTGTGTCAACATGGGTGCAGGTTGCTCCAACATCCCCAACTCAGGCAGGCCACTGTCAACCACATCAAACAGCAGGCGCAGACACCAGGGGAATCACAACCTCGTTTGTGATTTCGATGGTTGGAACTGATTGTTCATTTCGATTGATGTTTGATCTCGCCCTGAAATAATGATGCCTCTTACTGTAGCTTCAATACAAATCCTGAGTAGAATCAAAGATTTCAAAAAGAAAACACAGACTTCCAAAAAAATAAGGACAACACATTAAATGTTTAGGCTCCATGACAGCAGCAAAACAATTTTCTTAACAGCAAATTAAACTAATCTTCATCCTACACCTTCCGTTTGTGTTGTTAAGGCCTGCACAGTAATAACAGAAAGCCACCATAAATAGGTGTTTTCAATGCAGCAGGCACTGAGGTGGTTACTGGAGTTTATGATTAACCAGGAGGTTGTGAAACAAACTGGTTTCTCCATGGAACAATTATCGACTGTATCTGCGCTCGTGTGTTAAGAGTTGAACCTGCGATACCCATTTGCTGCAATTTTCACAAACTTGAGTGGCCTAATGTGAAACAGCAGTGGTGAAAGTCTCCCATAGTCTTGTGGTCAGAATGTGATAATGGCACTTGTTTGACTCCTAATTATTTTATATTACACAAGAAACACTGGGAACAGGGCAACTGCACAAGCTTGCTCACCCTTATTGTGATGACTGGTAAGTGAAAAAAGAACCCCTTTTTTTTACAGAGGTGAAACTAGTAGCAGGAAATTAATTCGCAACAAGTAATGAATAGTTCTAATAAATAGGAAGGTTTGATGTTTTTTTATTACATTGCAACTAAAATGTGTTGAGTGGTATTTTTCACTGTCTTCTGAGAGTTCAGAGATTTATTATTAATGAAAATAGCTCTATTTCGGCTGTGAACAGGCACGGCGTAAATCTAACTACTATCCCAGTCTTTAAGGTTAATAGGAAACAATTTGTCAAGCTATATGTCGCACTGACTGCTGAGCTGGTTGATGACAGAAAAATGACCCATCCAGCCATCTACACCGGAGCATTTCCTCTTGCGAGCCATTTCAGCAAAGTTTACCCCGCGGTGTTCAATGTTCCTCGGTCACTTGTAAACATCCCACACGGGCCTTCGTGGTGAAACATGTGCAAGTGCACAGGCGCGTTTAAAGCTTGTATTTCAGTGTGAAAGGGGCTTAGTACTTACATGTAGAAGGTGAAAGCACTGAGTCCGGTCGGGACGGTGGTCAGCCCTCTCCCGGAGCAGTCTGCACCCCCATCTTCATCGCAGTTGCATGAGGGCGAACAAACAGCCGGAGTCGAGTGCCCTTGACCGGCGGCACCAGGACGAAGCAAACACCACAAACATATACAAAACAAATCCACACGCATTTTCACCGCGTAGCTTCAGGTGACTTCGATTTAAAAAAAAAAAACAAAAAAAAAACAAGGGCCTTTGTTTGTGGTTTTATCTACCCCGGACGTCGACTTCTCAAGTGGTTCTCTGCATGGAGATGAAGCCTGACCGAGCGACGCTTTTCTAAACAAAATCCAGAGTCCACACACTCCACACACGCGCCCGACGGTTAGCTAGTGCTACAAACACAACACGGGCTACGACGAAGGGTGGCTTCTCTCGCTGCGAAACATTTCCCAAACGTCCCTCTTGCCGTATTAGTCCATGAAAGTAAAGTAGCAGTGCTGGCAGCTGTAGCCTACCTTGCGTTTTTTGCGTTTTCGCTGTCCCATTAAATAGCCCCCCAAACCGAGCGGTGCCTGCTAATGCGACGCTAAGAGGAGGTTCCGGTATCAGGGAGGTCTTCAGTTAACCAAAGCTGGCAATCATTTGCCGTCCTGGTTTTGCTTTCTCCAGCTCACCGTCAGTTTTCAGCCAGTCCTCACGCTGAGCTCCCCTCCTCTGCTCCTGACATCAACAGCATGTTTGAGGCTCGGCAGGCACCCTACCGGACAACCTGCAGCACTGGGCCAGGCTCCGGCCTGCGTGTGCAGCACTCAAACCTGCACCACAGGCAACACTTCCACCAGGACAGGTAACGCTGCTCCCACCAGCATATGTAACTCCCTGCAGTTATTCCCCACCTTACAAATGTCTCGCTGCCCCAAGTTTGCTTCCACATTTTTACAAAATAGTTTTCTTTCTACTGTTTATTTTATGCACGTGCAGAGGTCCCAGACCCACCCAGGGCTCCTCGTGCTAGACATTCATTTTGAGTGCAGTGGTGGAAGAACTTAGCAGTTCACTTAAGTAAAAGTAGAAGTACCCAGATAAAAAAAGTTCTCGTAAAATAAAAGTAAGATTCTCTTTTTAAACAACTTTTACTTTAGTAAGTAAAGACAGTATTTTATAATGAGTCGACATTGGAATCAAAAGTAAGCTATCTGCACGTTACCTGTGTATTTGAATTTGGGGGGACTGGAATACACACACACAATATGAAAAATGTATACTTTTACTTTTTATATTTAAGTAAACTTAATGTCAAATATTTCTCTACTTTTAACGTCAGTGAAATTTTGAATGGAAACTTTTACAAGAGTATCATTTTTGGAGGGTGTTTCTTCCTTTAATGGAGTAAAGGAACTGTGTACTTGTTCAACCACTGATCCTACTTGATATTTGAGTATTCCAGCTCTTGGGAGTGTTTGAATCTCAAACTGTCAACATCTACAAATATGAAAGTAGTGTGTGTTAATTGATTGTGTCCTCTTGAAGTTGTCAGGGTTAAAGATTTGAAAGTACATCACAGTCATCAGATTTTAACATGTTTTCTATGTGAAATCTTTCTCTTTCGAAGTAACTATTGACTATTGGATTCAGATAAATGTTGCCAAGTACATTATTTCATTTAAGATTTAGTGGAGTAAAAGTACAAAGTCTCCTATTGTATAAATACTTACAGCAGGAAACACCTCAAAGCCTAGTAGTTCATAGTGTTACAGGTGTTAAACTATGTGCTTATGTAAAACATCATTAGTAAGCAGTACAATTAATGTAGTGGAATTAAAAAAAAATACAGTGTTTCTCTCTGAAATGTGGTGGGACAAAAGTTTTACTAAATTAAAATATGTATAGTATTGTAGTAGTACCCTTAACTGTGCAAACCTGTTTAACAGTTACATACGCAGTTCTACCTCACTAATCACCCACATAGGAGGGCAGGTTCTGTCGATTTGCATAACGTTCTCAAAGGTTCTTGAGGTGGTGACACACATTTTACATTATTTTACATAACATTAGGGATGTGATTAAAATATTTTTCATGAAATCGCTGCATTTCGAAGATCTTATTATGATGTTAGGAGAACTTTCCTGCTGGTGTAAAATACATCAGTATGCAATCATCCCGCGCTTTTTGAGAGAGTTAGGGTACGACAACAACAGAGGAACAATCAACATGTCTGGTGTAAAGACTGAGAAGGAACATCCCCAGAAGGTTCTGTGTGGTCAAGATGTGGAGTTCTTTAAAAGTTTGGGTGACATTTTTTTTAGTGGAGGTTTAGGGAACATTCAGGATGCTCTGGGAAAGTTTAGGGAAACTTACAGTATATAATACATTATGTTCCCTCTGGGTCTCTACAATATGCTCACAGAACATTTGTAGAACCGTACAGACACTATAAGAAGCTTTGGTGGACCCCCTTACCATATAATGTTCTTTTTGTCCTATTTAAATCCTTGCATCACCTTCCATGAACATTTGCACAACTTTAAGGGAGGTTCTACACCTCCCTGTACATATTCCCTAAACGTCCCTTAGAGGTTACTAAGCTAAGCTTACTAAGCAAAAATATATAATGCGAGCCACGTTTTACTAAATTGAACTCTCACAAGATGTACACAAGATGTGATTAGGTTTCACGTATTGATTCATATGTGGCTATAAGATAAGATAAACCTTTAATTGTCCCACAGTGGGGAAATTTACATCGTTACAGCAGCAAGAACAAAGGAGAATTTAACATGAATAGTATGTGAAGAGAAATATAAGGGGTGTGCAAATGTACAAAAATAAGTAATTTATAAAAGTAATACACAAAAGTAAAAGAGGAAGAAGTATGTACAGCAGTGGAGTATGTGCAGTCTTAAATATATGTGTATGTACAGTGATATTGCACTTAGAAAAAGTTCTGGTGGGTATGTGGTCTGCTGGTTCTACAGCTGCTGGTTATAAAGTCTGACAGCTGCAGGAAGGAAGGACGTGCGATATCGCTCCTTCACCCAAACTGTGTGAAGGAGCCTGTCGCTGAAGGAGCTCCTCAGTGCTGTTAGGACGTCCTGCATGGGGTTGGAGTTACTGTCCAACATCCTCTCACCTACCACCACCACTGAATCCAGGGGGCATCCCAGGACAGAGCAGGCCTTCTGGACCAGTTTGTCAAGCCTCTTCCTGTCAGCAGTCGAGATGCTGCTCCCCCAGCAGACCACTCCATAGAAGATGGCTAATGCCACCACAGTGTCATAGAAGGTTCAGGAGTGCCCCCTGCACCCAAAAGACCTCAGCCTCCTGAGCAGATAGTCTGCTCTGTCCTTTAAGGTTGTTAGCATAGCGACAAAAATACCGTCGGTTCGTGGACATCGCTAAAAGAAATTGCGGCAAGATTATTAACCAGTCCACAGAAAAAGACCACCGTAGGTCCTGTAACTTAATATTACTCTCAAGGTGGGACTTTTTGGGGTGAAATAATGACCCCAGAACAAAATTTAGACCCTCATTCCTGCAGTCAAAGTTTACGTAATTTCCCCAAAGGTTCCTAGCTCCTTTCACAAATCACCAAACATGCTATTACTGGATCAGAGTGTGAGCCTATAATCATGTCTGTGCATCTTTGATCTCTTTAAATCTTTTTTCATCTGCTGCTTGCTGGCCCCGTGTAAAATAGATCTCAAATGTTACGTAAGCTGTAGCTTCCACATCACATTCAAATATTTCATCATTCATTTTGGAATTCTGGGTAATGACGGATTAATGGACAACACTGAGTCAAAATTGTATTGTATATACAATATTGTTTTAGCAACATTTTACTGCACTCTTCTTTTTGTAAATGAAAATTGTACACCGCCCTCACACACATATTATTATCTCTACGTCCACTGGATTAAAATGGAGGCTGTGCCTTTTAGTTACCTGTTGCCATGGTGAATCCAGGTATCAGCGCTCCATTGATGATGGCTTTTTCTCATTAACTGTGCACACATTGAACACAGTGCTGATTGAGTTAACACAGATTAGCCTCTGGAAGAGGAAACTCAACCCTGGTTCACTGGTACCTAAGTTTCAGAGTTCATCTCAAGCGAGGTTACCGTCCCATGTGTGCCAAGTTCATTTGTTTATTTGTGTCAGTCAGTGCTTCATGTTAAACATCATGAAAGCAAGAGCACATCTGACTGAAGAGGAGAATGTGGAACTGAGGCAACCTTTGACATCAAAGGAAACTGAGAATTACTTTAGGCAGCATTACAACAAACCTGCCAAAGGCTCTTTTCATGGCAGCACATTGTGGCATTTGGCACATCACCACAGGGTGAGCACACGTGCAATTGATCAAATTAACGACAGTCATAACTTCATCACAATGGGGTTTTAATTAATGTTATTAGTTATACCTGTGGCTCCCCTGTAGTGATAGTACTTACGAGAGGTGGATCTTTGGCCAAAGAGCAACATTTTCTTTTGGGGCCGATTCAGGAATTTATTTGTCATTTCTGGGAGAAGGTACTGTATGTTTTGACATTCTTCTGAACTCTTTGAGGTGACCGGTATGAACGTGTTTAATTCATTAAATGGAGACAACATTGCTATGTTTTCAAGCACCCAGCATCTATTAAGCACACATCTAAAATGCCCATCAATTCATTCTGGCATGACAATTCACAGGAACAACACCGCAGCAGTCACTGTATTACTCTGTAATGTAGTGAACCATTAACTCATTTTTTTACCAGCTGCTTCAGTGTGTTGGCAAGTAACAGTAGACAAATATAATTGTTTTCATAGATAGTTTTGGTCTTGAGAGCCAACAAGTACCAATCAAGCTGCATTAATATTTAAGCTGTGGAATTACAGGGGGCTGTGTTGCTTCATCTAAAGCTGGCAGATGTTTAGACATATACATTAATTTTCATAGTTTATATCTTAAATATAGTTAGTGGTGTAGCTTGATTCTTCTGAAGAGAAACACTACCCCACAGTGGTTAGAGTTTCTCAGTGCTCCACACAATTTTCCTCTCTCTCAGTAGTCATGAATCATCAACCCCCCCCCCCCCCCAACACACACACACGCCACCACCACCACCCCACCCAACCCCCCAGGAGTATTACGCCTCCCTGAAATATGAGCTGTGCGTACGCTGAGTTCACTGACACGAGAGCCGTGACAACAAAATGCGCTTCACTCGCAATATTAGATTAATAAAGTCTCTAGATTTACAAAGTCTCATGTCTGTCTCGCTCAATAAGGAAGCAGAAGTGACAAATACATTAATACAAAAAAACAAAGAAACAAAACATGTAAATGTTGGAAGAGCCTAACAGTGCATCGATTAAACCCCAGTGAGTGCAGTAGTGTTACTTTACAGAATTTATATAGAAAATATTGGTTCATCCTATAAGATAAGGTCAAAAAGATTAAACTAATGCCTGTCTTATATGTGTATATAAATTATATACACCAGTAAATTGAAATATTTTGAGACTGAAGCTACTCTGACGAATAGTTATTTTAAATAGGTCATATGACTACATGCAAAGTGAAAGGGGTCACTTATGAGAAACATCACTCCATTCCCCTCAGCTGGATCATTTGAGTGCATCATTTTCATTCCACATCTTCACTGCTACCATCAACACCATATCCAGCTACAACAGCAGGCAGCTGCATTATAGAAAAACACCTGGAGAAAAAAAAATTGCTCGAATACCTGCCAAGCATCAAACATCCGTCAAAGTTAGCAACTGGCTAGTTGAGATGGAGGATCATTCAGCAGCCAAAGAGCCTGATTCTTTCCTCAGGAGTTGGTGGAGGCTGAAACAGAAGAGGACGAGGAGAGGCAGAGAAAAATTAGGTGAGGAAGTTTTTTTTATGATTATTATTGTTATTATTATATTGAGTGTTGAGGATGAGGTCAAAATGTTCTGAATTCAGAGTTTCAAGTTTGAAGAAAAAGGTCAAAAAGTTGTGATAAAAGAAGAAATGCAGCAGACTCTTCCAAGTTTGTGTGGTTTCTCATTCTGAATAGACAGCAGTTTTCAGCACCGTCTCTTCAAAGTGCCTACGTTTATTACAACACTGTGCTAAAAGTTCATGTCCTTGTTCCTAAACTTGGTTCTAAAGTACAATTTCACCATCTACCAAGACATTTGGTTAATACAGCCATACTCTCCAACACTAGTAGTTTGACTTTAATCTTGAAATGTCAAGTTTGTTTTCAACATTTGATTTAATTTTCAAAATAGCATTTCATTTTCTTTCAATGCCATTGAAAGAAAGGGTTAACGCTAAACTTCTATCTGCCTCACGGAATATATCGTGTAGAAATGTATCAATTCCATGACCAATCTCATGATTGATGTAACAATGCAACAATATTTTTTGCCAAGAATATCAAAAACTTGCCTCATTAATATTTCAATATTTCATTAAATCATCTGACTTTCACATCACCACAGGGACAACAACAACAATAATAATAGTAATAATAATTATAGTAAAGTTGTTGTTGATGGCCGATCAGGAAAATAATATGTGATAATACTGAGGGATTTGAACCAGAGCCAGGGACATTTTTACAGATCATGAGGGGGTTAATCAGAAGTTTGGGGATCAAATCACTGAAACATTTTTTCTGAATCACTTGCTGTTGCTATTGACTGCTCTCCAGAATCGATGCCCTTGACTGATGATTTTTCAGCACCTTTCTTTCCCTAATTTATTTTTGCAGCATATGAATTATCTTCCATTCATAATAAACTTTAGCGAACGATCTAAGGGCTTGGTCAGCGTTAAGGAGCAATCAGAGCGGGAAGTGTATGCTTTTGTCAGTTTTCTGTATCTTTTACCGCATGGCTTTATAGTGACTAATGAAAATTTAATGTTAGCTGCAGTAGTTGGCCATCCCACTGTAGCCAGAACCAGCTAACCCAGCATACATCTAGTTGCCCGCAGAGCAACCACTGAACACCATTGTCGCATTGGGACCAGAGAAGCAAGGTGAGGATAACTGGTCGTTCACCTTGGCGATAACGATGGAGGTCACAAAGGTTACCAACCATGTGTTCAGCAAGCATGTGCAGGACTGCTAAAGGATCCATGCTTGGACAGCCATCTTAGGGATCACTGTTGTCTCCCTTGTGGTGACCCTCATAGTCTTTTTATATGTTTCTCATGAGCTGCTCAGCTAAATTACTTCCAATTCTGTATTCCTTAGATCCCCAGCAATACGCCCACCAAGAGTGATGTACATTTGTTGAATGTCAAAGCACACATACATTCATGCTTGAGATGCAGTCAGCTTGACATCAGTAAAAACAGGCTGGGTAATGAGAGACCTGATCTGTTCTTGAGATTGGCGTTTTCACTCAGATAAGTGACGGATGTAAACTTGGCGTTTTCACTTCCGCCGGGGGGAATGTTGCACTTCCAGCTTCCTCCAGTGATGAAGATTCTTTGATCAGACGTGACGCACCGTGACTAATTTCACGTGATGCTTTGATCGGAATAACGCAGATTCCTGACTCAGAATACTCTTTCATACAGCTCAGATTTCCTTTTCATAGCGAAGACAAACTTGGTTATCTCATTTCCTCTCTCCTGCTGAGGTTTAGTTGAACTTCTTTGTCCTATTATTGTAGGAGACAGCCCCTGTGTATATTGTGAAAAATGTCACTCGTTGTCATTATTTGTCTTTCTCTGCTCGGCTCTTCCTCTTAGCTTTGATACTCAGGCTAGAACTGTTATTAACAAGTAAGGGATAGTGTGACCATAACGCCAGATGACGCTATGTGTCTGTCCTCAGACAAGTGTCACTCTTCACAATGATCACCTTCTTCTAGAATGGCCTTGGATGTCCGATGATCGTCATTCCCAGAATATAATAAAGCTGCTTTTGTCTGATGACCATAGCTGACAAAAATAAGGAGCATCTCAGGGAAAAAGATCATAGAAACAGAGACGGCTGTGAAGTGAATGAATGAAAATAAAGTCTTTGTTGGCGTTTCAAGGTAATGAAGCACTTGTCATTTTGTTCAGACAGTATTATATAAATAACCTTTGGACATTGCTGTGATTTGGAGGCAGTGAAAGGGGTCTTTGAGGATGTACGTATTTGTTGCTATTCAAGTCTCAATGTGCTGTTGTTGCTCATGGGTGTCATTTACACCAATTTCACATCTCTAAACCGAGAGATCCTACATCTGCTTTAACCCTCTAGTCACAGAACTAAACAGAAGCTGGATCGGGTTGTTCTGACTCAGATAGATGAGCCTCGCGGACACGGTGACCTAGAAGTTTTAACTATTAAAGCCTACAGCTAACATTCTCATATTAAAGGTTACTCATGGATATAATTCCTCAGCAGCAAGGGAGGACAAATTGCTCCAAAGAAGCGTCTCAGTCTTAAGGCCTCAAGCTACCTCTCTCATTAAAAGTTACTCATGGATATAATGCCTTACCAGCAAGAGAGGGCAAATTACTCCGCTCTCACAAAAATACTGTATGTTTCAATTGTCGTCCCTGCTGAAATTGAAGCCAAAGAAGATTGTGGCGCAATTTTTCCATAAGGTCAGATTTTTATTTTTTTTATCACTGAATTACCCTGTAAAATCTTGCAGAATGCGTGTCCAGTGATTGCATTCCTGCATGATCGGCCTATGTGGCCCTGTCATTCATCCTTTCTATCTGTATAACTGCTCATTGTGAAACTGTCCCCTCAAGCTATATTCTTGCATCCGAGAATGTTAGCATCAGTACAGTGCTCACTGTTGTTTCTCATGAGTCGGTGACATCTGTCTGATATGTCGTATCCTCTCCGATGAACAACATGAGCCTTATTCAGAGTGACTTCTGTCAAGGTTCAGAACTGACAGCATAATCCATGAACCCATCACTCTCTGAAGCGCATCCCCACTGATGGAAATGTGTTCCTAGTTTCTACATGAGGAAAAAAACGTTTCGAGAATTTCACAAATCGCAGTAACTTCAAGGATTGCGTGTGCTTGATATCAAATGAAACCAAAAGGAAATGAAAATACATAAAAATAATTACAATTTTCAATTCAAGAACATGCCTACAAGAAATGACAACCAGAGTGCAACAAGTGCAATAAGACAGAGCTGTAATTTAACAACCTCCCAGGTGCCCCATGTATCGATGCTTGCTTGGACCACATACTAAAAAACGGCGGTCGCAAGAATTCCGAAAGTTGCGCACGCAGAAAAAAAAAATCCGGATGTATCGATATGTGCGAGCGCCGGAATCCACGCACGTTTCCTTGATACATCCCAATCAGCGTGGAATTGAGCGCAGATGTCGAAGTGACCGGGCCCGCCCCCGTTACGCCCACCTACGAATACGCAAATTTATTTAAATAGGGTCCCGCTGTCGGCTCTCGCAAAACAATGTCAATGAAAAAAAGGGTCACGGCGTTCGATGTGGAGGTGCTGGTCGGTGGTGGGGAGGTGGAGACGAGACAGCAGATTTTGTTTGGCAGCCTGTCCAGCGGTGTCAGTACAAAAAACAACAACCATTGTGAGTGGGATAAAGTGTGTGAGAGGGTGCAACGCACCCCTGCTGAGATTAAAAAAAAAGTGGTTGAGACCTCAAGGTGGAGGTCAAGCTGCGTACAGCTGCCCTCCGGAGGAGTGCCGGCCAGACAGGTGGGGGGCAGGGAGAGGGGCACCTGACGGAATTTGGTCAGTGGGTGGCGGCAGTCACGGGCAGCACCACCGTCACCCACGCTGACTCCGACAGATTCATCTGCGCATGCGCATCGCGCATCGCAGGTGGCCCGCGGTAGCCGGAACTGGCTCATCAGCTACTCCTTAGAATTGTGGAGCAAGTCCTCCCGCTCCCTGAAATCTTATTGCACCGTTTGCCACGTCCTCCAACAGCGAAAGTGCTGCCATTGTTGAAAGTTGCACATTCAGCACAGCCGTATAGTAATGCCAACAGGTGTTTGAGTTTGTGTTTGTGTTGATGGCTTTTTTGTGCCCGATGTATGTGCGGTTGTCAAATGTCAGTTACCAAACACCGCCACACGGTGTCGCCAACGGACCAGTGCAAGTGCAGTCAACGCAAGAACCGGCTTTCCGCCAACTTCTACGGCACCTCCGGAGTTGGCGTGAAACAACGCAAGTTATCGACGAACTTTTCGCGTTGATACATCTGAAGGTTAGCGTCGATCCTGGCGTACGTAAGTTTTCCTTGGGTAAACAGCGTGGATACATTAGGCCCCAGGTGACGATAAATTCAAATTTTGGAGTTTTTAGCCTCAAAGAGCAGCCCAGTGTGAAACTCAAAACATCATAATTGAAAACCACATCAGCCAGAGAAACATAGAAACATATTAGCCCATGTGTGTCCTGTAGCTGCAGGCTGTCTTTTAAAAGCATGCTGTCAAATAAATTTTCAGTCTCTCAATCTAAAAGTCCTGCTGATGGCATGGTTTTGCTTATTCTGCCTGTTCATTGTGGAACTGCATTTGCGATTGATGGAGCACCAGAAAACCATGCTGCTTTCCTTTTGTATACCCACAAATTTTGCTGGATGTGGTCAATAAACAGTAACAGTGGTGTAATTTGAACAGTGTGGCGGTACGTAGGAGGGTGGGGGTGAAAATCAGTTTTAAAAAGTTGCAGGTTTCTAACATGTTCAGCCCAAAAATATTGACAAACCAAATGATATCCAAGTATGTTGATGACTGTAATTGCGTGAGGCAAAAGGTGGTGACTCTAAAGACAAAGCTGCCTCCTTCTTATTCAGGGTAAAACAGAAATTAATTAGTTTCATAAGGCTACAGATAAGTTTCACAATGATGTTTTGTTTATATTCTGTTTTTTTATTTCCAAAAAAATAGATCATCATAATTTATTGCACTAAATAATGTGAGAAATGCAATTCCTTCCCTTAATCATGTTTAAAGTATTTAATCCTGTATTATTTGCATCCACATTTTCCATATTACAGTTTTAGTCTTCCCTTCCTTTTGAGCATATAGTTGCGTTTCTTGCTGTGTTGCAATCTACTAGTTGTCATCAACAGAAAAGGTTGAAAAAAGGTCAGGACTGCGTATCGTGTTGCCTGTGAAAGCACTGCTCCATAGCACTGCTAGTGGTCAAACAAGTTGCAGGCAGTTTGGTCATGTAATTGACAGTCCATCCATCCATCCATCCGTTTTCTTCCACTTATCCTGTTATGGGTCACAGGGGGGCTGGAGCCTATCCCAGCAGCCTTCAAGCGAGAGCGGGGTTCACCCTGGACAGGTCACCAGTCCATCGCAACCATTCACACTCACAGTCACACCTACAGTCAATTTAGAGTATCAATCAGCCTCGTCCCCTCTTGATGTCTTTGGACTGTGGGAGGAAGCTGGAGTACCAGAGAGAACCCACACAGGGAGAACATGCAGATGATGCTCGAGCCGGGGCTCGAACCCGGAATCTTCTTGCTGTGAGGCGACAGCTCTAACCACTGCACCACTGTGCCACCCGTAACTGACAGCATTTCTAAAAAAACAAAACAAAAAAAGAGTGAGGAAAAGGCCATTTAAAAAAAGAAAGTGTAGCATAATGACTTTTTTCAACTCTTACCCTCCCCTGTAATCATCTTTTGACCCCTTGAGGCTGATTTGTAAGTACAGAGACCCCACACTTGTGAGATGCAGCATTGTTAGCATTTATACTTACCTACTGCATTTGGGATAAACCATTTGGAAAAAGAAATGTAATCACAATTTTGATCGATATTGCAATTTATATTGATTGATAGATTTTAATTGAAAACCATGCATGCTGGTACATCTATGTAGTACTATTTCATTTTGAATGGTATGTTATGTACATGTAGCCTTACAAATATTGCACCTCTTGCAATTATGGCCACATTGTGCTTTTCATGAACTATTCAGTCCTATTCTGCATTGGTGCAGCTGTGTCGCAGTGCAATGTTAGCTAGTGACGGGATTTTTATGCCACTGTGCTGACTTTGTTAGCATAATTCAAACAATGGCAGCTGAAGAGGAGCAAATCGAATTGAACAACAGTTGCATTTACTCAAATGACCATAAGAGAAGATGGCATGGAAAGCATGGGAGGAAAAGGAAGCTAGCAAAGCAGACCAGCTGTTGTCTGGTCTGTTTTGCTGCAGTGTTCAGTTACATTTCTAGCAAGGTGCATGTCAGGCAAGAGTATGTACCAGTTATGCATACATGCTGTGCCACTTAATCCAGAGGAAGAAAATATGCCAGTGTCACTATTATTGTTTTATTTAAGAACTGAACAAATCATCCTCACAAATGAAATGTGTTATCAGTTATCAAAATGTTTCATCTCCGGCTGGACGGTTCATCCCGGGGAAGGAGACACACTGCTGCACTCACTCATGACACTTTTGAGCTGTCTGGATCCAACATCTCCGAACCTCATCTGACCTACTGAAAGTGCAGCTAATGCACTCAGTGTACTGTACCACTCTCGTGTCGCTCTGCAGTGACCTTGACATGCACTGCATGAGACAACTCTCGCTTGTTTCCTGAATCACCCTGTTTCTTTCTTTGTCCTTGAAGACTTAACCCACTCCCTGGTGAGAGAAAACAAACGATTTTCTATTAGTTGTCAAGATTCAAACAGTGAGTATGACTCACCATTGCCTTACACAACACAAACCTTCATAGTTTTCTAAACTCTCCTCTCTCCTTCTGTCACTCCTCTCATTCTGTCTTTCTCTCTCCATTTTCTTCAGCATCAAAGCCTCAAGGGTAAACTGAATGTCCTCTTCCATTTGGCTGCTATTTCCGTCTCCATGTCAACAAGATATGAGTCACTACTTCTTCCAAAAACGTGGGCACAATAACCAAAACATGTTACTATTAATAAAGCGATCAACCAGCTTGGTTAATGTTAACACATCTTCAGTTAGAACAGCTGGCCTGATGTTGTGAAAATGACTAAGTGTTACATTGACATTTGAATGAAGTCTCACAGAATTTCTTGTAAAGGGACTGTTAAAAGATTCTGACTCCTCTGAGTCTATTTTTATATGCTGCTCGCAGCATCCATCGATCTATCTATCTATATCTATCTATCCATCCATCTATCTATCTGTGGATTGTATCCACTTTTCGTGAAACAGAGGGGAAAATGTTTGCAAGGATCATCGAACATCTTGTTTTTATGGATTTCATTTATTCATTTATTTGTTTATTTTTATTGACAGGTTTTTTTTTTTTGTCAGGGACTGATTATTATGAATGCATTTTTAAAAATTCCTGATGATGATCAGCATTTGTTTTAATACCCGTTTCTGAAGTGGCTGATACTCCGTGTTCTACAAAGAAGAATGCAGGTTTACCCTCAATTCTGAGTTGACTAACGCTGAGATGGTTTAAAGTATCGATGGTGACTATGAAAAAGGTTTAAATCTTAAAAACGGGAAAAGGCCCGAACCACAATCAGCTGACATTTTACTGGTCATCCACTCATTCGTCATTTGGAAGACTTTTTATTTCCATAATAGATGATAAAGTGCTGGAATTCCGCCATATGTTACTTTTGATTTTTAATAGGCCTTTATTTATTCAAATGCAACCTGACAGGGACAGAGGGCAGCTAAAGCTCTATGTACCAGTTGAAATTCTCCTGACAGGTAAAAGGCAAAACGGTCCAGCCAAATTGAATTAAATCTAATAAAGAGGATGACAATTTGGTTAAGGAGTCTAATTTGATATTATTCATCCACTAATAATCTGTCTATATGTATAATATTTCTGTGGCTGTTGACATTTATCATGGACTCTCACTTCATTTGCAAATTGTTCTAAGTACTGTGTGCACAACATGTCAGCTTTTCTGCATAATGCAATTTACTGCAATTAGTCTTTATAATAAATACATTATGGGAATGGGCACTGTTGCATAACAGCAGGTAGGTCTGCTGGCAGGTTGGGGGCTCTTATTGTGGTGTTTTCCCCTCTGGCTGTCTGGCTGCTCCTGAGTCCTCCCTCATAATATGTGTCAGTGGCCTGGGGTTTGGACTTCAACCTCCTACACAATAGAGCCAGTTTGTTTATGTAGCGAATGTGCTTTTATCAGCAAAGTGAATGGAATAAACTGACTGTACTGAATCATCTAAGACATTTTTATTTTCGCAGCCATTTCTAATTTGTTTCTCCATCCCATCCATCCATTGTCTTCCGCTTATTCCTATTAAGGGTGTTGGGGGGGCTGGAGCCTATCCCAGCGTCAACGGGCGAGAGGCGGGGTTCGCCCTGGACAGGTCACCAGTCCACCAACACATCTAGACAGACAACCATTCACACTCACATTCACACCTACGGTCAATTTAGAGTATCAATCAGCCTCGTCCCCTCTTGATGTCTTTGGACTGTGGGAGGAAGCTGGAGTACCAGAGAGAACCCACACAGGAACAGGGAGAACATGGAGACTCCACACAGAAAGATCCTGTGATGGAGCCAGGACTCAAACCCGGAATCTTCTTGCTGTGAGGCGACAGCGCTGACCACTGCACCACGTGCCGCCAATTTGTTTCTCATAAAACTTAAAAAATTTGTTGCGTGCACACTCAACAGCAGCCTGTTCAGGATTTGTAACCATTTGATCATCTGCGTGACCGTCTCAGACTAGTTACTGTATTTGCCAATAGACATTTTTTCCAAAAAATATAACTTTTAGTTAATGGAGAACTATGAAATTGGGTTGCTCTGTAAAACCTATGCCCGTAGAAATGGATAGATTGAAATGACGTAGCTCCATGAACCTGCGTTGTACTGTCTTACATAACACCAGCTGACTGAGGGTTGGAATGAATAAGACTGTGACGAAATGAATGGGGGTCAGTTGGTAAAACCACCTGAGGTCTATGACTCATTACTGAAAGTGCATCTTTCTAGAACAGTCCATGGATTCTAAAGAATGGCATACTGCTCTCTGCTGGGAAAACAATTCCCACTTTATGTGTGTCTGTCACGATGGTCACTGTGTCAGATTCTGAAATCACACAGACATAAATTATTGACGTGACTTTGGCGCGAGACGTCTCAGACTACACGATGACGTGACGCGCACATTTGTGTTCCCACCACATCACATCTGTCAGGTCAGGCCATTATCCCGCTGATCCGGGTTTTAACGGTGCACCCTACACACAAATACACTCACAGCAACAGATGTCAGTGGGGCACCCCTGCCTTTGGTAGATCTTCCAGGCTTATTTCAACAGACACTTGGGTACACAAACGAGAACAGAGGAGGCATCTGAGTCAATTTTTTACAATGCCGCTGAAAATAGAGTGGGAGTCGAAGTCCCTGTCTATACTAACAGATCAAGAACGTCAGAGAAAGATGTCTATCTGACACCTACACACCACTAAATCTGCCTGAAAGAGCCACCAGCACCGAACACTGGGACACGATCACAATGTGAAGGTACTCCTCCAGCTCTGAATAAATTTTATACAAGAACACTGGGCAAGTTTGGAAAGCGAGTCAGGCTTTCTTATTGGCATCAATTACAGACTGTCTCCATTCTTCTGACCCTGCCTTGATTGGTGTCTGGCTTTGTTTGTTGCAGGTAGACAAAAAGGGCTCTGAGACTAGGCTAGGAATGAGACCAAAGGCAAAGGAGGCTACTGGAATGGTGACTCACCAATATTCTTTCACCATTGCCTTTAATTGAAAACCAAATATAGACATAAAAAAGATATGCAAATTATTTTGTGGGGGGAATGAGACGACAAGGACACAATTCTGTTCTCTTTGACACATCAAATGATTTCTGTTAGTTGATTCATGTTACTTGAAAACCTCAATGTCAAAGCATGTTTTATCAGACCTCTGTCGTAGGTGACATATTGGCATCAATCAACTGACTGATTTGTTTTTACAGCTACAAAAGCAGCTGTGATTTAATTATTACAGAATTATATTCCTTTATCGTGCAAAGTTATTTGTCCCGTCACATGTAAATCCAATCTAGAAATAAGAGATTGATGTATATTCTGTTATCATGATGTAAATTTCTGTTTAGTTAAAATTAAAATGTGGTTCTACTAGATGAGAATACAAATGTAGGAGCTATAGAGAGAAAATAAGTGCCAAAGTTTATGGTATTTCCAGCCTACCACTCTTGTGGAAACTAATTAATAATTTCTAAGCCAATGTCCTCAATGAGAGACATCAGAGGGTTGAATCACGTCACTGCGTCTCTCTTGCGCATGTACTTCTGCCAGTGCAGTTCAGGAAGGCTTTCCCAAAGACCTCTAGGTGTTTGTGTGTTTAATGAGATGCTGTTAATAAAGGAATCATGAGGCAAAGATAAGAAGAGAATCTGAGAGGGAATAATTGTGTATGAGCTCTGTAAAATGAGGAAGCAAACATACTGCAACAGTGTGGTGTGTGTGAGTCTAAAGACATTCCTCCTCCTTGTTCAGCACAGAAGCTTGATTAATGACACGTACAATGACAGAGCTACTTGCTTCAATCAGTCTTACTTCATGTCAGCAGCAGTGAACCACAAGGACGCGTGTGTGTTTGTGTGTTTTCTTTCCCCACAAGATTGCCTGAAGTTACTTCTTACAATTGATGATCTGCATTATGAAACACAAGTACGTACACCCACAATAGCTCCACACACTTATACACTGTTTCACTTTACACAAGGTTACATGACTCTAGTTTGCTGGATGTCTACATGGGTTTTGCAGAGGTTTTTACACTGCTGGAAAGATCTCTTAGAGGCACGTTACTCAACAACAACACAATACGCATTATGCATCAACGCTGATGTTTGTCATGGTATGCGTCTGTCAGTAGGATTTTGTAAACACAATGCGGATTTCCACCAAACTTGGTGGAGGGGTGTAGAATAGGCCAAGGAAGATCCTATTAAATTTTTGGGCAAATCAGCCATAGCGCCACCTGGTGACAACAGCAAATTACATGTTTTTACTTTGATATATTTCTCCAAGTGAGCTGATAAGATCCATCTCAGATTTGTTCAAAAACACCTTAAGAGGTCAGCGATGGGTTGCTGTGAATATGGTGAGCTTTCTTAAAATGGTTTTACCGTCACAAGATGGCCAATTTCAAATAGACCTTGACACTCTTAACTGGATCTTTTCCAAGCTTCACAAGTTTTCGGAGAATCCTAAACTGAAGCCATTATCAGGCTGAATTTAGGTCATAGTCATAGCACCACCTAGTCTGATATAACAAATATCATTTGATTTGCATCAAAATGACACTGTTGTCTTCATGGGATGCACGCCCACATCGTTTATAGTAAGTGTGTGTTCTCTCGATACAGGAAGGGACATTTACACAGTGACCGATCCTTCATTCTAAGTCGAAATGCCATGAGGTTTCACCTGGAACAGCTCTAGACTCTGACGTGAATTAGGTGGCCAGGACCTGCTAATTTAGCAGCTTTAATTAGGATCTGCAAACAAAAGTTAATGTCTTGAGGGAGGTATCTGCTAGCTAGCCCATTTTCCACTACCATCTGGCTTTTGTCTGCAGTGGCAACAGCTTTAACTGGAATTTACCTTCAGGTCAAATTACCCTGTAGTAGACACAAGTATTTATTGGTTCCAATTGATAATCCGATCAATAAAAACACAAAACTTGGGTCAAAGAGGTAATTTATTTCTGGCTTCCGGCATTTCAAAAGTTGGGGAGCGTCACACACACACACACTTCTCAACAAGTAAATGGTAGGTTTTCATTTCATGACAGCGTGCCAAGCTGCTAGTAAACATCATACTTAAAAAGAGGGCTTGGAAGAGAAAGATGATGACGAAAGAAAAAATTTCCATTCCCTCCAAGGTAATGAAAGGTTCAACAATTCCTGTTGTCCACTTGAGTGAGTGGAGTTTGTCCGAAAGCCGTGGCAGTGTTTAAACCTTCCATCTGATTGAAGGACGTTTCGTTCAACTGTGGCTGAGAGCGACTTGAGCTCAGGCATTCAGTGACAGTTCACTGCTGTGTCACATTCAAGTATTCATGTTCCAGTGGTAATGATAAACTTTTGAGAAATGAAGGGATTTGTGGACACATTATTGCAAGCATCATGCAAAACAACTTTGTGAGTTCTTACCTGGATTAATAAAATATCTTTGCTGTTAAAGAATAGATCTGACCATGAAGGAACCAGGAAGCAGAGCTGCCGTCTTCTTCTCTGCGCGTCCATTAGGGCAGTTACCCACCCAAAACTACATAGAGACTGTGTCTGTCCCCTGACCACGTCAGTTTACGCATTCCAATTCTACTTGTAGAGGAGTCAATCAGACAAACCTAATCAAAATTAACACAACCACCTACTTCAACTTTTATCAGACCATCAATTCATCACTTTTGAATTTGCACTAATCAATTACACTCCACTGTTGTCAACTTTTGTCCCTCCCAAACTGATAATTTTATCAATAGTGCAGCAGGCACCTTAAGAACAGGTTTGGACTCGATTGCCCCATTAAAAAAGAAATCTATAAATCCAAGGAAACAAGCACCTTGGTACGATTCAGAAACCAGACAGCTTAAACAAAAAACCCAGAAGTTAGAGAGAATATGGCGCTCTTCCAAACTGGAGGAGTCACATATAATCTGGCAAGACAGCCTTAAAAGTTATAAGAAAGCCCTTCGTACAGCGAGAGCAGCCTACTACTCGACACTAATAGAGGAACACAAGAACAACCCCAGGTTCCTCTTCAGTATTGTAGCCAGACTGACAGAGAGCCACAGCTCTACTGAACCTAGCATTACTGTTTCCCTGAGCAGCAAAGATTTTATGGACTTCTTTAATGACAAAATTGTCCTTATTAGAGAGAAAATTCACCTCCTGCCATCAGCTGACAACATGGCACCTATAGCTTCAGAAGCCTTAGAGGGTGCTGGAGGACCAGACGTACACTTGGACAGTTTTTGTACCGTGAGCCTTCATGAGCTCAGTTCAATAATTTCCTCCTCTAAACCATCCACCTGTCTTCTAGACCCCATCCCAACCAAGCTACTGAAGGACTCTCTACCCCTCGTTAGCCCCTCCCTCTTTGATATGATCAATGTGTCGCTGTTATCTGGTTACGTCCCACAGTCCTTTCAAGTAGCAGTAATTAGACCCCTTCTCAAAAAAGCAACCCTGGATCCAGAAGTTTTGGCCAACTACAGACCAATATCAAATCTTCCATTTCTCTCCAAAATTCTGGAGAAAGCAGTTGCTAAACAGCTGTGTGACTTTCTCCATAGCAACAGCCTATTAGAGGATTTCCAGTCAGGTTTCAGGATTCATCATAGCACAGAAACAGCACTAGACAAAGTTACCAATGACCTCCTACGAGCATCAGATGAGAGACTGGTCTCTGCGCTGGTCTTATTAGATCTCAGTGCAGCTTTTGATACCATTGACCACCATATCCTTCTACAGAGACTGGAACATGTCATTGGCATTAAAGGAACTGCACTTAACTGGTTCAGGTCATATTTACTAGGTCGATCTCAGTTTGTACTAAATAATGGTCAAGGGCGTAGATTTAGGGGGGTTTACAGGGTACAAGTCCCCCCCAATATTTACAAAAGGTGAATTTGTCCCTCCCAAAAATACCATGAATGATAACTACTTCACCAAAATAGGGTTTTATAATAGCACAAAGGCTCTAAACAGTCGTATTATGCGTTAGATATAGCTTAAATGGTTTTCAGAAAATTCATACACCCCTCTTTTGGAACATACCATTTTTGTCGCTTGGCCTGCCTTTTCCAATCTCCCCCTGCACTTCGCTTTTGCTAGCAGTCAGGTCTGGCTACTATATGTACTAGGAGACAGAGCTACCCATCTGATGATGTAAGTTTTGAATTCCCTCAGAAATCCTTCAGAAAGTCCATAAATCCAACTCTCCTTTATATAAAATTGCACCAGGAATCGTTTGCAACCATCCATGGAAAGATTCAATTTTTTTGTTATAACCCAATTTTAATAATTGCAATTCTGTAAACACTCACTGACTCACTGAAACAGATGGACCTAACGTTAGCTAGCTTCAGTAAAGTTACCGGTACTTATTTGAGTGTTTACAAAATCCGATAGGGGGGCCCCACCAAATTTTTAGTACCCCTAATACTCAAGTGAAAGCTACGCGCCTGCTAATGATAACTCCTCTGAAACCACTGGAGTCGCTTATGGTGTTCCACAAGGCTCTGTGCTTGGACCACTCCTCTTCACCCTTTATCTGCTTCCTCTCGGTCACTTCATTAGGAAACACTCAATTAATTTTCACTGTTATGCTGACGACACACAGTTGTACTTATCAATGCATCCTCATGAAATAAATCAGCTGACTAAACTGGAGGCCTGTCTAAAGGAGATAAAAACTTGGATGACCCATAATTTCCTCCTATCAAACTCTGATAAAACTGAAGTCATTGTCCTGGGCCCAAAACATCTTAGAGACACCCTATCTAATGAGATAGGTACCCTGGAAGGAATTACCTTGGCCCCCAGCACGACCGTAAGGAACCTAGGAGTTCTCTTTGATCAGGATCTGTCCTTTAATGCCCACGTGAAGCAAATTTCTAGGACTGCTTTCTTTCATTTACGAAACATTGCTAGGATCAGACACATCCTGTCTCAAAAAGATGCAGAAAAACTAGTCCATGCCTTTGTCACTTCCAGGCTGGATTACTGCAATTCCCTCCTATCAGGCTGCACCAGTGGGTCCTTAAAGACTCTCCAGCTGGTCCAAAATGCTGCTGCCCGCGTGTTGACGAGAACTAGTAGAAGAGACCATGTCTCTCCTGTACTGGCTTCTCTGCATTGGCTCCCTGTCAAATTTAGAACAGGATTCAAAATTCTCCTTCTAACATACAAAGTCCTCAACCATCAGGCTCCTTCATACCCGACAGAGCTCCCTGCCCCTATTATCCAGCCAGAACCCTTCACTCCCAGGATGCAGGGTTACTGGTGGTTCCTAGAGTTTCTAAAAGTAGAATGGGAGCCAGAGTCTTCAGCTATCAGGCTCCCCTCCTGTGGAACTGTCTCCCAGTTTTGGTCTGGGATGCAGACACCCTCTCGACCTTTAAGAGCAGACTAAAGACCTTACTTTTTGATCAGGCTTATAGTTGGGCTGCTTAGGCTGGCCCTTAAATATGCTGCTATAGGCTTAGGCTGCTGGGGGATCTCCCATGGTGCACTGGGCTTCTCTCTCCTCCTCTCTGTCCTCCTATATTTGTCATACATAAATCATACTCATGTGTTACTAACTCATCTTCTTCTCTGGAGCCTTCAGGCTCCCCTTATCCCAGATCCCGGGTGCTGCTGGAGGAGGCTGCAGACCTGAGGAGGCACAAGCTGCCACCCGTAGCTCCACCTGCTCACGTCCCCGTCTGTCCATCAGTCTCTTCCTTTTCTCTCTCTCTTTATCTCTGTCCCGCTCTTTCCTTCTGCATATCTGTCTTCCTCCATTATCTGTCTTTATCTCTGCCCCGCTCTCCTGCACTCTTTCCCTCCAACCGGTCAAAGCAGAAGGCCGTCCCCATTGAGCCTGGATCTGCTCAACGTTCCTGCCTGTTAAAAGGAAGGTTTTCGTCGCCGCTGTTGCAGGATGTGTTTGCTGATGGAGAACTGTTGGGTGTAAATTCATTGAAGGAGTGTGGTGCTGGACCTGCTCTACCTGTAAAGAGTCATGAGATAACTTTTGTTGTGATTTGGCGCCATACAAATAAAACTGACTTGACATCTGTGCACCATAGAATCACTGATGCCCGCATGAGCCATCAAGGCTTTTAAACTCTCTTGTTCTCTTACCAAACTATTATACTCACCCAAATGAACTTTAAGGAAATATACAAAAACCCAAATTCTCATGTGACTGATATTCAAAGGATCAAATATTTAGAAGTGTGAATATAAAAGCCACAGTGCCCAGACAACAGATGTAACAAGTTCCCGTGCCCCTAGAACAGGCATCATCAAGCTGGTGAGACAGATCTGGCCTGCTCATGTTCTAATATTGTTCTCTTCCTCCATCACTGCAGGAAAAGTGGAAAGTTATCAACAGATATTTATCTAGAATATCCATATGAAGTAATTTAACAAATTCCATGTGGATAATCCCTTTTTATTTCATTTTAAACCGCAAGAAGATATTTTAAGCTCCCTTTATTTATCCTTTTCATAGGAAACTAAGCATACAATCATGTCAACTCATCGATCAATTTTTGCATTGATAAAAGCCATTTGAAGTGATTTGGGCATTTGATCAGAGTACTTCATCCAATTTGGCGGGAATCTCCTGAGGGGATTACATGTACCCTCCATCTTGGGAATGCCTTATAATTCCCCAGGAAGCACTGGAACACATGGATTTGAATTTTGGATTCAGATCCATACATGGATACCTTATTTAGGCCTTATTTAGCCTCTATTAATGTATGTGGATACCACATTCATGGGATTTCAGTCACATGACAAAGGTCGTCAACTAAATTTACCAAAACAGCCGGTATGATATGTTCAACCCTGGAACAGTAACGTTAAAATTAGTAACACCATCACTAACATCAGGTATGTTTTACCTGATATTATATTCTTGATAAAATATAGTTTACTTCAAAATATATTAAAGTACTACTCTGCATGCTAAATTGAAGTACTCTTCTTCAATTTCCCAATATGCTTTGTAACATACAATGAAAAAAAGGTACCATGGGGGACCTTGTAAAATGATAATGATGTGCATTCGTGTTGTAGGGTGAAAAGAACCATTCTGCTGAAGGAGTTGGAAAGGTTTTTATGTCATTAGTAGACAGCTGACAGCTGCTAAACACTCCTGCTCAGCTTTGCTCTCAAGTCCAATGAAGGAGACTTCTTTCAGGGCTGTGTCCTTCACTGCCTCCAGGTTTTGACCATCTATCCATCCATCCATTTTCTTCCACTTATCCTGTTCAGGGTCACGAGGATTGGAGCCTAACCCAGCAGCTTTCAGGTGAGAGGCGGGGTTCACCCTGGACAGGTCACCAGTCCATCACAGGACCAACACATAGAGACAGACAACCATTCACACTCACAGTCACACCTACGGTCAATTTAGAGTATCAATCAGCCTCGTCCTCTCTTGATGTCTTTGGACTGTGGGAGGAAGCTGGAGTACCAGAGAGAACCCACACAGGGACAGGAGAACATGGAGACTCACACAGAAAGATCCTGTGCTGGAGCCGGGACTGGAACCTGGAACCCTCTTGCTGTGAGGCGACAGTGCTAAACACTGCACGCCTCCAGGCATCATATAGAGTATAAAGTTCGATCCAAACAAAGTCAGTTTTATCTCCTATTTATAACAAAAAAGAAAAAAATGATAGCTATTTGTCCCTGCCAAGCTTTTTTCTTTTTTTCAAAATACTTAAGTCCCAGAACCAATTTTTTATATGGAATGCTTTTTAGTTCTGTGCAGCATTCCCTGTTGTACGGCAATGTATTCAAGAAGTAACTTACAGTAATATGTGCCTGTGCACCATCAGAAAAGATAACCTCAAATACCTGAAGAAGAGTCCTGATGCAGAAGTGCCAAAATGGCTGCCCTGGTATTACATGAGTTCTGTCAAGAGGTAACACATTCACTTTATCTCATCCTGTCATTCCAGGGCCATTATCAGACACATTCTTGATGAGAGGAAGAGATACTACCAGTGACAGTAATATGAAAAAGGTCTTTAAACGCAGATTTGTTCATATCCTCAGTCTGAAGTTTAATGTTGTCTCTTTGCGAACACAGATTACTGCCCCCCTGGTAGAGAGTAATATTTTTCTCTCGTGTGGGGGCAGAGGGTTCAGGCGATTTTAAATCATTGCTGGAGGTTCAGTCAGCCTGGAGTTCTCAGGGTGATGTGAGGTGGCGCTACAGTCAGCCTTCAGGGTGCTACTTTGACATCGTTCTGATGTGTTGTTAACCGAGACCCCACAGTTGACTAGAGTAAAAACTAACCTCCGATTCAACAAAGGTAATCAACAGAAATAGCAGCTCTAGCATAAATTTCTTTTATGCAGCTCTGATTAAAGTCGTCTAAAAAGTCCTACAGATTTGGTCATCTGGTGAAATTAACTGTACAACAAATCTACTTTGCAATCAGCAAATTTATTCAGTAAAATGAACGCAGCTGAATGTTTCGTCTGCTTTTATACATTTTGGGGATATTTAATCTCAATAGAGACTCACACGCTGGGACTTAATTTGTTTTTTGATTATTGTGATATTATGTCAGTTTAGTAATGTCTTTACAGAAGCAGAGTTGCGTAATAATAAACATCACACCATCTTGTAGTGGTCAGATGTTTTCTGCCTGTATCACACAAACAGTGACCCTTTCCTCTCACCCTCATTTCTTGGTACTTCTGTCCATCATTCAACACCTGAGCTCATGCGTCATCCTCTTTTTCTTTGAATGCCAGCTTTCAGGCTGTCCATGTCATGATGACATTTCATCACCAGATCTTGAATAATTAATTAGATATCACATTTTGAAACTATTTTCACACCTGTATATGTCTATATGAACCAAAAAGATGACCTTGTGTACACCATTCAGTATCACGTTCCTTAGATATACTGCATATCACCCATATTTCACATGATTCATCTCAATTTTTGAATAGGGCTACATTTGTGTTTCAGTGAATTCTGAGACAGAACGAAATATGATAAACCTCTCTGGCTACCTTTTAAATGAGGGAAACACCTTTGAGTTCTTGCACATGATAAGTGCGAGGAATCTGAGCCCATGGGGTTGGTGGTAAGTTGGCAACTGAGAAGTAATAAGAAACCCTGGAACATTGTACAAGTTTGTACTTTATAATGGTACAACTGTATTTGAAGGTTATACACTCGACCAAACCCAATCTCAGTCTTAGGTTGTCATATAATAAAACCTGCACAGTTCAAGGTGCTGGTATTATTTTGTAATTAATGTTATTACCAAATAACCCAAACCAGACCTTCACAATTGCATTCATTTTCATTTTAAACTAGAACTTCCACGTCCAGCGTTTGTGTAACCCCTCCCCCCACATCCCAATGTATTTTTTTTAATCTAATAATGTCTAATAACTGATTCATGCATTTCTACAATTCTGTCAAGCATTTTAAAAGCCCCTGTGTCTGAGTCCTGCTGTATAAATAACACAGACTCGCCTTTATGCAAAGCTAAGTTAATCATCTTCTGGCTTCAGCTCCACAATTAGTCATTAAGTTGGTCTTCTCCAAACTCTCTGCAAGGAAGCACATGCAAGTTTCCAAAATGTCAAACTGTTCCTTTGATCCAAAGTTTGGGACTCCCACCAGACTCTGAAATATCAATATGGAAAACCAACCAATGGTTGTAAATTGGGTCTCTAGAATACAAAGTCTCTTGTTATGAAGAAATAACCTGCAACAATTGTGCAAATAAAAAAAAGTAAATGAATTAATGAGTCATCAGAACATTAGTCTGGTTAAATTTGAGCTGTTAAGATAATACCTTCCACATCTACTCATAAAATTGTAGAAGTGTGATCGCAATACTTGAAAAGACAGAACATGTAGACTTTTACTTTACCTGACACTCATATCTAGGATATCTGATGATAGCCTGAGACTGACACATCCTTGCAAGCATGTCGCATCGGTTGCTGGTTGAAAATTCGTCTCAAAATGGATAAATTCGGTTTATTTGAAAGCAGCTCATGTCACTCAAGCCAACATAGTTAAAAACTGGAGCGAAATCGGATATTATTAGTAGTAGTATTGTTCTGCCGAAACTGCCAAAGGAGCAGTTCAAGGCCTTGTGCAGAGCATTGATCAGGAGAATATACACAATACTATTATCCTGAAACCAAAGCATAAGTAGAATTTATCGATAATTCTATGTAGCTATGCTTTACCTTATTTTTTTAATATTTCATTGATAACAATCCCTTCATATGGTCATGAGTGATCATAAATCTATTTAGTTTCAAGGAACTACTTTGACAGTTTACAGAGTCACTAATTCTGAATAAATGATATCGTTCAGTTTTTTTCTTTGTTCAGCAGCATAACTTTCAAATGAGGTTGGAATATTAAAGTAATCTTTGATGCTCAGCTGAAGGATGACTCCGAACATATTTGGTTTCTTTGGTCAAATAACAAGAACAGAAATAGCATGAATGTTATGAATGAAAATACCACACTGTCTAAACTGTGCTGTGTCATAGTTAAACAATGTCACTAGATGCCTCTGGCAGTGAAAATACAGTCAAACTCTTCAAGGGGGCCATAATTAACTCTGCATTTACTGTAATGTTTGAAAATAAAAGACCTGAAGTGCCGGACTAAACACAGGCATGGAAAGCTCTCCTGTCATGATGGTATTTGATGGGAAGTGGAAGGAATGCCAGAGCCGATGGTGCAAGTCTGGCTCATCACTCAGGTTGAGAGGAAGTATATATGTGTGTGTGTCTAACATGCTATTTCATTCTGAAGCATTCTCAATGACATTTAAGTTGGTGTATCCTAACCGAGCTGCTCTGATAACAGGCTGCAAACATTACAGGGCAGGTTCAACCCGTGCTCCTGATTAAGGAAAGGTATGTTCGGGCTGGAATTGGATCTATATATGGAACAAATCTGCTCATTTCAAAGGTCAGGGGTTGTCTTGATGTTAAACATTTCAAAGAGGACTATTAATGTGAGTGTGTGTTACGGGAAGTATCATCCCTTTTGCATTCCAACCATTCTTAAGCTTTATGGCTCCTCCAAGAACAAACCCTGTGCCCAAATTCAGTCTTATTCACAAATGGTATCCCTCTTTCATTCCCTGGCTCCTTTCAGTTTGTGATTTCTCTCTCCGTTCCTGCCTTCCTCCTCCCTCAGTATTATTCTCACCTCCAGCTCCCCAAACTGCAGCCTGGCTGACTCATCCCTGGCCTCACCATTAGGCTCCTGCCAACACTCGCTGATTAAATCATACAGGAAGAGAAAGAATGAGGGTTATTGAACGTCCTGGGCTCTATGTATGTGCGAGTGACAGACTGAGAAGACATTGACACAACAGGGTGCCAAAACCTTCAAAGACAGCAGACAACTCTATATGTAAAAAAGTTGACGCCTGATGACTAATATAAAGGCATATATAATAAATATATACAGAAAAGACAGCAGATTACACATTCAACAGTTTTAAAATGATAGCTAAAATAGATATTTTTGTTTATATTTTCTTTTTTTTTAACTTTTTGGTCACTGGAGGGCAGCATAACTAAAAAAAACAGCTCTAAAATATTATCACATAATCAAGTTTCCATGTCTTACGTACAATTACTAGATACCATCATGCAGACAAAAAACAGCACCCACAGATGTCTTGTTTACTTCAAAAACTCTGGTATGTCAAGTATGACTGTCTCTATCTGCTAGTTTGTCTGTTTCCTGTTTTCAGCGGCTTGGAAAATATCGAGAGTAATGAGAAATGGAGAGTTGCATCTCCAAAAAAATCCAGGTATTTTATTATTGTTCTGTAAAATGACCCTACTATACTGACGCTAGTGCAGGACTTGGAGTGATACAAGGAGGGGAGGGAGATGATGCAACTCTGACACCTTGAACCCACTTTCATCACCATAGAAGAAGGTATGCATGACGAATAGGGAGAGCAGTTCCACCAAAAGATACATCTTAACGTCCTTGAACCCACTGGCACTACAAATGATTAGAAGCACAGTGCATCATGATGTGTCTTCATTTCGTACCACCATTAGGAGTCACCAGAGGCACAAATCCTACATGTAGGTGGAGTAAATACCTTTACTTAAAAGTGCTTCTTGAATCTATTTCAGTTAGAAAATGTAGGGTTAACAGATATTCTGCTGCAGACTTATAAAACTGACCTAGTAGCATTACAGACCTTGTTTTGTTTTAAAAGGATGCTCATTCAACCAATTTCTGCAGAAGGATTCAAAACTCATTCAAGATGTCAGAATATCTGATTGATAAATATTTAGAGTTTGTCACCCTCTCTATCGCCTGCATCAGTCTCTCCATTTCATAATAAGGTGTGAGCAGTAAAGCAATCCTGTAGTCCAACAATGGAGAGTGAGAGCTGCTCTCTCTAATAAGGCAGGGGAGATGAGTCATCAGCAGAGGTGAGGCTTGGATATAAGGAAAGTGGATACTGTGGCCTCTGGCTGAGATGAAAACCTCTGGTTCTGAGAAACTCCTGCACAAAAAATGTGACCCACAAAGATCGCTGTATCCCTTGCTATATCAGTGAGCCTCAACTCACTTACCATAAATCAATACCCTTATAATTCCTTGTGGCTTCTACAGAGGGATTCATCCATCCATTTATCCATTTTCTTCCGCTTATTCCTGTTAAGGGTCGTGGGGGCCTGGAGCCTATCACAGCAGCTACGGGTGAGAGGTGGGGTTCACCCTGGACAGGTCACCAGCAGTCCATCACAGGACCAACACACAGAGACAGACAACCATTCACACTCACAGTCACACCTACGGTCAATTTAGAGTCAGAGGGATTCAGTTGTCTTATAAAGAAAGCTGCCAACACTTCAACCTCTTTAATATTTTGAACAGACATTAAAGTTTTAGCAAATGAGCAAATGAATTATGACATATACTCAAAATAAATTTTACAGAGTAGACAGAGTGTGGATGCAAATACAAAACACCATCAACAAACTATTGCATTGTTGGATTTTTTTTCAAATAAAAGCAAACAATATCCACAATATGCCATGTATATTATACATGATATAAGACTTCAGAACTAAGTAAAGTTCTTCAAAGTTCAAAGAAACACATATTCTACAAAGACAAAAATGAATAGCAGGACTTGAGGCAACCTGTGTTTCTACTGTGGTTGTACTGATGATTTGTTCACAAATATCCTGACTAACTTGTCCTCCGCAGCAGCAGGTGGCAATACGACTGTACTCCAACACACTTGGTTGAATCCGATGTAATTTTAACTGTAAAGCCGTCGTCATCTTCCACTTATTCCTTACTAGTAAGGGTCGCGGGGGGGGGGGGGGGGGGGCTGGAGCCTATCCCAGCATCTACGGCCGAGAGGCGGGGTTCACCCTGGACAGGTCACCAGTCCATCACAGGACCAACACATAGAGACAGACAAGCATTCACACTCACAGTCACACCTACGGTCAATTTAGAGTATCAATCAGCCTCGTCCTCTCTTGATGTCACCACGTTTGTAATTGACGTTAGTTGTTATGAAACATTTGCTATCAAACATTGTTATGATGCCCAGAAGCGACCCAGAATATATATATATATATATATATATATATATGTATATGTGTATATATATATATATATATATATATATATATATATATATATATATATATATATATATATATATATATATATATATATATATGTGTGTGTGTAGGATATAGGATATTTTACATTTGAGGACATATAGTATTCTTATAGAAAAAAACCTATGCAATGGAAAATTTCATATAATTTAATTACAATTATTATACAAAACATACATATGTAATGTATATAATTTTAGTTCTGTGACATAGTAAAAATATGTAGGTAATTACTAAATAACATATATGGACTATATAAGGAAAGCAAATCTTTCAATTAAGTTTTTTATAGGTAACATATATAAAGTTTCATAAAACGTATAATTTTTATAAGTATGTTGTATGAAAATGCAACAGTGGCCACTTTCATGAGTAAATCATATAAGCCTTACACATATAAAATATAAATATTTAACATGCAGGCATTGAATAATTTCATAAGGTTTTTGTATTTCTTTTTCGTATGGGTAGTAATTTATGTGAGTACATTAACTACCTATTATGCTCATAAGTTTTGTGAAACTACCCCAGGAGCACTGTTAAAGTATTTTGGAGGAGGCACTGACACAGCACAGGGGCAGTCCACCTCCTCAGGCTCAGCCAAGGCAACTGGATCAGGTGAGGGAAAAACTAAACCGTCACCATATATATTTCATCTCTGGTCAAATTATCTCATTAAGATCTGCTAATATAAGATATAATTAGCTTAATATATTGTATATTTTACTGTTTACTTATTTAGAAAATAAGCAGCATAATTTTAGTATGACATCTAAATGTTTGCTTTTGTTGTTGTTGATTTTCATCTGAGGTCCATCTCCATCCTCTGCCTCATCCACTGTGCCCACTGTCCCCTCCGTGTCTGCTGCAACCTCAGCTCTACCTGGTAAGTTGACAACAAAACAGCCTTCGTAATTACTCAGTGTACTGCAGAACATTCTGAGATGAATAATTTTGTCCAAAATTTGTTAAGTTCATTTCCTCATATTTTACTGTTTACTTATTTAGAAAATAAGCAGCATAATTTTAATATGACATCTAACATGGCTACATTTTATGTACTGATTCCCGTGTGGCCAATAGGGGAAGTTGCTGACCTTGCCAAATATTAATTGAAAGAATTTTCTGCAAGTTTGCAAATCTGTTGTCTGCTTCCATGGCCTTAATCACTGTGGATTACAATCTAACTACAACAAAAAGATCTGACATCTACTTTTACAAGTGTATTCGTAATGACAGAGTAGAACATGAAATGAGTCACAGTAGGTAAGTGAATGATCAATATTGGCAGTAACAGAGGGCCCCAAAATCAAATTTTGCTTCCGGCCCCATGGAGGCTTGGGCCGGCCCTGGTCTCACTGATGACTTCATGTTTTGACTAAAGAGAAGCTTTTTTTATTCTTACGAATATTGTTTATTTCATGAACAGCGATCTTTGCAACTGTATAAAGCATCAATATAAAACACAAAAGTGGAACAAGGTTTCGGCATGTCCTTAAAACATCTCAAATTCAATATTATAAGTATCGGGCCTTAGACAATTTGTTTTCTGGTTCCATTTCTATAATCTGTGTCCTGGTTGTCAACTCCAGCCAGCTGTCAAGGTTGCTAGGCGACAGGAGCAGCACTTCATGATGCAAGGGAAGGCTAAACTGTGTTATTTCATAAACACTTTGCTTGGCCTTCATGGTCAAAAAAGACTGTAGAGCACAGGTTTTGCCAGATGCAGCCCCTGAATTCAGACAGAGATGCACCATCTGCTTTCCTGTTCAACCTCCCAGTGCAGGTAGATTGACTCATAGTGCCACCTGCTGCTGTGGAGGACAAACTATAGAAGAATCTTGTACAGTCATATTTATTTATCTTTGTGGGATGATTTTAAGTGTATGAGTATGTGTTTGTCTCTGTGTTCACACTTGGCTTTAAAATCTGTCTCCTGTGATTGGAGCTCAGCTCCCCATGTAAATAAAAACCCAACAGTGCTTCCATTGGCAAGATTTCTAATCTGTGTTTTTACCCGCAACAGTTTCTTTTTACAAGTGGCACACGTGAGTATGTCTCTCAGAATGCACAGAGATGAAGCATCATTTGTGGCTGTGGATCGACACAACCAATCATGACTGACACAAATTTATATTTCCAATACTCAAGAAATAACTTGATTCTTGTTTCGGAGGATTTGTCTGGTGCTTAATTAAAGAGTGAGATAGAGAGACGCTGCCTGGTTAGTGACATTAGATCTTAAGAAAAGAGTGAGCTGCTGGCTATGCTGATACCAGGTTTATCAGTCAGAAATTAAGAGAAGAAGAGAGTGAGAGATCCCAACAATCCAGAAACGGCCTGTTCCTCTCTGTGTTCCTGACAAACCAAACCACCAATGAAGTTTGATGCATGCTAATCTACTTTTTACATGATTAGACATTGTTGTAATATGCTGCTGCTCACACGGTTATTAGTGTGTATTTCCACACTGAAACAGTCATTCAGTACTCAGCAGATACAGCTACGAGTAGGAATATGGATGTTGTACAATAATTTAGGAAACTGTTGCGTGATGGGAATGCAGAGGGACAAAAGTTGTTAGCAGGCAGGTAAAGGAACATCGATACTTTAGATGGGTGGACTTGAAAGTGGCTAAAAGATGGGATTTCGCTTGTAGTGTATTGCACTGATTCTCCAGGCATGAGGGAGGTAGGCATGTAGGGGGCATCTGTTATGCTTCTTGTTTTCTGCCAGTTACACACTGTATGTTCAACTAAGTCCTGAATGTAAACTTGTCACTTTTTGCTGCGGTGTGTGTGTGCAGTAGAGCCTGACATTGGAGGAGATTTACACTCCTATCCTGCCTTTGTGAGGAAATATGAAGTTCCAGTTCCAAATCTATTCCTGACCAAATATCAGGACCATACAGCTCAGAAACAAGGTAAACCTCAGTGATGATGTAAACATGCTGAGGCCAGGTCTGGCCCAGCCAATGTTAGTGCAGGCTAGTAAGGTAGGAGGGGGGGCAATTGGGTTTCAGCATGGGACAATGAAAGCTGAACACTTGGACCTCCATTCTTGTATGGCCAAGAATCTTCACCAACATAAGCTAAGTGTCGGATACAGCGGCAGCAGCTTTTTCCAATCCATTAAGCTTAGTTATTGCTGTGTGGAGTTTCCTGTGCCTGAGTGGTTTTGGTGCAGGTGCTCCAATCTTCCATTGCCCCTTCATCACAAACATCTATGTTACGTTAATACTCCTGACCAAGACACTGGTCAGGAGTATTAAGATGGGGCACATTCTGTTATATCTATAAACAATAATGATAAAGACCTCTGATTCTGTAAATGAGTAATCAGCTTTAATACAATGGGAATTTGATGTTATTCACACAGTTTTTCTTGGTGTGCTTAGATGTGTGGGCCACCCACTGAACTGGTGCCTGCATTATTAGATGCTTAGGGAGGAGTACAATTTTGTGAGTTGCATTCTTGATACTTGTAGCAATCAAAGCTCAGCTGAAAATTTTCAGTATAAAAAATATATAAAGCGTTGGGAAGAGAGTCATTCCTATCTGACATGATTCTCTATTGTTTGACTGATTTGTCATTTGATCATAGAAGGCACAGAGGGTAAAGAACTCTTAAAGTTTGTTTCCAGAGCAAGTTTTATGTTTTCGAGTTGCCATTGGCACCGAGTAGGAAACATTCAGTGATCGTGTGCATTTATGGCATTTCACCCACACATAGAACAGTCTACCCAGGAAAAATATTTATGAGTGACTCAGACCACTTCAAATATAGACGACAGAAAATAGACACGATACCAGTAGAAAACATCTTCAACACACAAATATACTTTTAAGTCCTAATAGTTTGATTTGCATGAAAGCCAAAAACGTGTTTCCTACTGATTCCTATTGGATAGTTTCTACTTACAAAAGTGGGAAATCTCTGAATATCTTTTTTAAACTCTACAAAAGTTCATCCAGTCAACCTCAAACTTGTCCATTGCTGGCACCTCAAGTTAGTGCAGTGCCACAGTCGGGGTTGCTTAGGTTGGGGGTGACTTTTAGGGTGTGTGGCAAGTGGACTCAAATGCAGGGATGACAAGACTCACAGAATTCAAGGAAGTGAATAATCACACAACAAATACTAAACTTACTAACAGATGAGTGCGAACATGGAATTCTCAGTACAATGTAATTTGGGCGAATGTGAAAATACTTAATACAGAACTCACTAAAAATGAGGCCGGAACACAAGAAATAATGCACAAGAAATAATGGGAAACAGGTTTGTAGCTGAGGAGGATTTATCTATTGACGAAGACAGGAAGTAAGGTGAGAGGAAATTGGAGGAAAATGCATTTCAAAATAAAACAGCCACTGGCAAACGGTCTAAAATACAAGGAGAGACAAACACACCAAAGAAAGAACAAGGCACTTTGGTACACATAGACCAAAACTAAAATGTTGGAGTCCACGTCTGAAAGTCCAAAATTATAACTGCAGTGTTACAGAAGCACACCGGGGCCCCCACATCTCAAACAACAGGTACTGCTGTAGTTAAGCGGTATTGTTTATAATAATTTTTTTTCTCACATAAGAATATTACAATTTTAACCCTTTTAGCCATTAGTTTGGGCCAAACGTGGCCCAGATCAGGCTTAATTATGACTGCTATGTGGACTACAGTGGATCAGTAAGCCAGTAGACTTGCAGATTGTGTCAAAGTGCTCCTTGATGAAGGAGAATCGACATTTACATCAGATAGCTGATGATACATCATTGACAGAAACGGTTCTCTGACCAAAGTCTCCTCACTGACTATCTCATGATGTCAGGCTCTAAACATCATGGTGTTCCGTCTGCCAAGCCCACTACCAGACAGCTGAATGTCAATAAAAGTGAACTTTACTTAAGTGTATCACCAAGGAGAAACTCCTAGTATGTGTGGTATTTTGTAGATACGGAGGGAGTCGCGCACACATCCTTCATGAGAAGAGTTAAATGGAAGGAAAGAGGGTCTGGTGAGTCATAGGTCAGTGTGAGAGGAAGGTGAGAACATCGGAAACCCTGAGGCATTTAAGGAATTAATGAGCCCTCTTACATCTCCCAAGTTCCCAACATTAAGAATTATTACTTCCTCTCCTGCTGTAGCTACAAGCATCTTGTTTCATTCACAGCTTCGACACAGCTGCTCCATTCACATGACCACCAAGATGCATGCAACACGCACGCTGACCTTTGTCCAGCATCAGCCATTTAAATGGGACTCTGCAGTAAAACCTTTTCAGGACAACCCAAAAATATTTGGTGGATTGTGTTCAAACCTGGTAGCATGATAGAAGTTAGCTTTAGGAACAATCGACATTTTGTGAGTGATCCAGACCTGGGTCCAGATCACATGACGTCTCACTGGCGGGGCTCTACCAGTATCCTCTGGATCATAATGTAGCATTTTAACAACACCAGAAGAAATGAAATACTAATGTGTGTGCATGATTAAATTGAATTGTATTACAATTTCTGAATTTGATTTTGCAGAACAAATTATCTTCATGGCATGGTGGTGCAGTGGTCAGCGCTGTCACCTCACACCAAGAAGGTTCCAGGTTTGAGTCCCGGCTCCAGCACAGGATCTTTCTGTGTGAGTCTCCATGTTCTCCCTGTTCCTGTGTGGGTTCTCTCTGGTACTCCAGCTTCCTCCCACAGTCCAAAGACATCAAGAGAGGACGAGGCTGATTGATACTCTAAATTGACTGTAGGTGTGGCTGTGAGTGTGAATGGTTGTCTGTCTCTGTGTGTTGGTCCTGTGATGGACTGGTGACCTGTCCAGGGTGAACCCCGCCTCTTGCCCGTAGCTGCTGGGATAGACTCCAGCCCCCCCGCAACCCTTAACAGGATAAGCAGTAGAAAATGGATGGAAATTATCTTTATGCCTTATTAGGATAATAATAGTTTTCTTTTTTGCTTTCTTTTTATTTTAGTCCTGGACAGAAATATGTTCTCTGATAATACTACTTAATGTTATTTTTGTAGTTAACTGACTACATATTTTTTTCATAGTCTGGAAGTCAGCCAGGTCGTGAAAAACACTGCTTCAGGGTTTTTGAGCACATCTTCAAATGTTTATTTGTTGATATTGAATGTCAGTAGAAGCAGATGAAAACAAGGTTCTACTGCTTTATTCTCTCTCTGTATATTTGTTCATCTTATAAAGAGTTTGAACTGAGCCACAATGATGACATCACATCACATCCATACATGGTCGTGTAGTTGTTCAACAAAATGTAAATGTATATATTTTTAACAAATCTGCAATGATAATACAGTAATAATGACGATAAATGTTATTAATAGACTTCTCAAGGAACCCAGAATCAGTTTCAGCACTACAGCTAAAGTTTTTATTTCTTACTGTCTTCCACAAAAATGAATAAATAAGGCAGGCAACATGTATATGCTATATAATCAGGAGCTTGAATATTTACTTGTGCATGAAAGTTAGTGAATTGACAGCCATCATTAGGCTATTGTGGATAGAAATGAACTCTGTAGCTTGTGTGTGCAAAGTAGAAATTCTTCTCGTTTACGTGACATAAGTTATTCCGTCATGTTGTTCCTCGTGTGTGTGATGAGACTTTTTCTCCCATTACTGCAGCACCTGTACTGTTTTCACAACTGAAAGAGTATTGCAGCATGCACCTCTGCATATTTACATTTTTGAGATTGTATCTTTATTGAATTTTGTGCTTTTTAAAAAAAAAAGAAAAAAAAAGACCAACCCTTGGTTTTAGGCTGTTGAATGCTGAGGTGATCTTTCTCTTAATCCAGCTGATGTGAGATATTTATGTTCCAGTCATTCAGAAATATGTGTCTCACAACAGAAATATGTAAACTAGCTACTTGCTAGCCGGGCTCAACTCCTGCTCCCACAGCACTTTGTGACAAGTTTCAATATTTACATTTTTCTATGTCATCAAAATGCACCAGACTTAACAAACAAAGGATGAATATGTAGTCGAGCTCTGGCTTTGTTCTTCCAGAGGAAATAGTTTCTCATTCTCAAAATATCTGAAATGCTGTCATTGGGACTTCCTCCCAGGAATTCCAAGCATTCACAGGCTCTGACTTTCATCCAGCTCAGTGTTGAGGGGCATTTAGTAGTTTTGGAACACTTGTTTTGTCATCACACTTCCTTTTAATTGTCTCTTTTCGCATTTGTTGTATATATCATGAAAAAAAGCAAGGGGAAGTCAGTGGATGGGAAAGAGGAATTCCAAAATAAAGTTCAAAACAACTAGTTTCACTCCACTAGTTTAAAATAAAGTTTAAAAAAATTCATTTGAATAAAGTTGTAAGAAATTCTTTGCATGGTTCCCCCCAAGCCTTGTCCCGCCTGTCTGGTGAGACTAATATTTATGTGTAAACCAGAGGCCATTTTATTTTGTAAATAAAGTCTAAACTCATTAAATTATGTGAAAAGAGCAACCTTGGAACACAAATTCAATAATTTGTCAACAAATCTGTGAATCTGTGTTGCTCTCCTGTTTGTCTGGACAGCTAATCAAACAGTCTTGTCTCTTGGCTGGGTTCTTTTCTGTGTCAACATGTGGCGTGTTTTGTATTTGTTTCATAAGATTTTTGTTCAAATTGAATTTTTCTTGGCTCTGCTCGCATTTTGGTCTCACCCGGTTCAGATGGACATTGTCCTTTTAAAAAGTGTCGGTAAAAATATCTTCCAACTAACTTTATACCATCTCGCAGTGCACTGTTTCCATCCCTAGACACATCCTTATATGTCAGTTAAATCTGTGTTAATTTAAAGACCTGCAGACAACGTGATCGAAATCCAAGCTGTCCAACTCAAAGCAGCAGTAACGTTAGCAGTTGTTTTTCTCTGCTTCAGGATTATTTTTGTCCTGTTGCTTGACCATGTCCAGACAATTTTAATTAAGTGATGATAAATCTCATCTCGAAATATAAACAACACATTTAGTGGTCATATTTAACAGTTACTCAAACTATAGTTTGATTAATAAGCTTTTCCAGAGCTTAAACTTCAAGTAATTGATAAATGATTCATTAAATTTGTCCACAATTTATTTTTTATTTATTTTGGCACATTTTAGCTGCCATATAATGAAGCAAACTGAAGGGGAAGATGTTGCTCAATATGCTTCTTTATAGTTTATAAGATGAAGATGACATGACTGCAAATCCATCACTTCTGATAAGCTTAAAGTTTAGCTTAGTTTATATCCAAGAAAATGTCAAATAAAGATTTGACACTCAGTTCCTGTTTCATGTATTGTCTGAAACCTTGGATTGCTGGAGGAGGAGTCAGGTTCATAAGTCAGCAAACTCATTTGAAGAACTTCATTTTGAGTCATTAACAGTCAATAAAGCACAACCTGCCGAGTGATCCAGGTACTGCTCAGTGAATCTACCTGAGACGTCGTCCACGCCTTTCTCGCAGGACCACTTGGAGTGTAATTGAAGTTCTGACTATCTAAGAATCCTAATTTTTTTTTTCTTTTATCAGCGTCTTCCTTATTATTGGTCCTCAGTCATTCATCCAGCGGTTGAAGATATTTGTTTTCAGCTGAGTGGTGATAAAAAGTCAGTCTGTTAATGCGCCCTCCTACCATTCTAGACTATGACTCATATCTAAGCCTCACTGCAGAGAGTTCTATGTGATGTGAATACTTATCACAGCAATAAGCCCGAACTTGTTTCTACACGTCGGGCTTTTATGAGTAAATCAGTGACACTGGCGCACACGTTTGCATTCTGATCGTGTAGATCAATGATCATGCATGCATTCAATTTCATTTTTTTCAATATTACCTTTTTGTAATGAATTAATGCAGTCTTTCTGACTTGAAACATATTAGATCTTTTCTAGAATTCTTCTCTAATTTCCATTTTGATGGAGATAAATGTTTATCCTAATACAGTAACTTACTGCATTATAGAAATGAGTAACCCAGGCTCTTCTTGGTTCGAATCATTTTAATCGTTTTTTTCTCTCCCATGCTTGAAAGTTGCACTGTTATCGAGTGCATTTTTAGAGGGGGGGGGGGTGCGCGCGTTATCTGACCAACTGAAATAACTGTTGTTTGACGTCATGACTTTATTTTTAGAAGGTAAATATACGGGTGTGGAAGTGCCTTTTCATGTTAGAATCAAAATACAAACACATAACCTACACACACTGATGCACCCATGTGCACACAGGAAGACAATCGTGTGTGTGTAGGTGTGTGTGTGGGGGTGCATGTGTTTGTGCGTAGATGAGAGCTTTTCTTAATGTCTTCCTTTCTTCTAATACCAGCCACTTGTTTAATTCACACCTGCTGATGAGCTGTACGTTGAAGTGGCGTGCCGTGAATTCCAGAGCTGACCATTTTACACACAATCTTTTCAGGAACAAATGAAGGCTTCTAACAATGACTGAATTTTTCTGTCATGGAAGTAATTCAGAAACGTGTCTCGTACTTGCAACATGCTCACAGCAGGTGAAAGCGGGATTATCCTGCTCACTGCTAGTTTGTTGACCTGTAAGCCTGCTCTGGCACAAGCAGCCAAACACGATTTAACACGTATTACTACTCCAGGAATACAGAGGATGAGACAGAGAGACACATGCATTTTTTATTCCTGTGGGGTTTTTTTTAACTTCATTTTTTTCAGCAATAACAAACAAAGTGAAATGAGCTCATGTAAACCCAGAAATGCAAATAAACTGGGTTGCATCCTTGTTTGGAGGTCTGAGGTTTCTTTATGTTCCTGATTGTCCTTTTGAGAGCATGGAGGTCCTGATGACCAGGGACTGCGTTTATGCATGGAAAGCCATAGTATGTCTGAGGAGGGAGGGGCCTCCCACCCTTTATAACCTCAAGTCCTGCTCTGCTGCTCATAACAGAAACTAATTTCTGCTAAACAAAATAAATCCACATACATGACACCCTTCTGATTCAGGTGTATTTAGTGACATGTCTCAGAAACTCTGTTTCATTTTTCTCCCCCACTGATCACAGACATTACTTTTCTATTCCTTTTGATATTTTTCTCAAACTTATTTATCATGAATCTTCTCTTAATATGAATGGGTGTCATAGGAAGGTATCTAAAAAAAAAAATGTATTCAGTGATATGAAGTACAGTACCAATTTATAGAACCAAATTATAAATCAAATGTATATCAAATACAATTTCAAATGTATTGCTTGCTGCTGAGGGTTGACTTTTATCGAAAATGTTTTCTGTACTTTTCATGTATTCATTCATTTGTAAGGAAATATGCAATCGCTGTGCTGAAAATAATGTAGGTGCTGAGGAGCCAGTGAGATTCCTGGAAAACTTGATGAATTTCTTATTCTGACTCCATCAATTTGGGCAAATAATTTGCAATGCATTCAAAATAATGTCTCCTAAAAGGACCAAAATCTGAGAATCATTGTTGTTAAGAGTTTCTTCTGTTATTATTTATAAGCGACGAACTGTCCTTCAATTTCTTTTTCACATATCAAACTGGAAAAAAATCCAAGTGGAAGAAAAAAATTGTATCCTTCAGCTGAAATCATTTGAAATTTTATGATGATGACTCATCTGTTGAACTAAATAAAGAGTACAATTATGAAACTGGAAAAACTTCACTTTTTACATTTTCCTCCATCCATCCATCTTCTATCCTGCTTTTCCATTGAGGGTTGCAGGGTTTACATTTTCCTGTTAAGTTAAAATTATGTTTAATTTAAATTTGTGTGTCCAACCAAATATTGGCCCATAATTACCTGTCAGTTGGCACATAATAAAATAAAATTGTATCCAGGATCAAATCCATATTCTTAGAGTTACATTATAATGTCGGGTTCTGTTTTCAACATTAGCAATAACCTGGTTTAACATTTTAAATTGAAATCTGTATTTTCCCTTCAGCCAGTTTGTATTTTGAATTCAAAGCAGATTACGTGCCTGAATTTTCCTCACCTGTGAAGCCACTGAGCCTGTTATCAATGTTCAAAACATTGAAGTGGATTTTAGAATTTGTTTCAGTTTTCTGTTTCTCTGCTATTAGCAGGTTGATCGATATGTCCTGATTTTCCACCTAAATATAGTTTTTAAATAGTGAAAAAATGATATCCTACTTTATTTGAAACTGAAAGTCTCAATTTCCACAAAATCACACCACAAAAATCCACAAAATAAAATGCAAGTAAAATCATGTTCTACAAAATATATCAACAATTTTTGATACTACTATTAAAAGCAAACATTCTTTTGTGTACGTTTTCAGTTACAGTTACATAAAAGCTTTCAATACAATATGATTTGGTGGGGAAAATAAGAACAGTTTGAATGAATGTGAATTTAAGATGTAAAAAATGTACACTAAAAAAATACCAGACAGCTTTTCAGTCAGTAGGGGGAGAAAACACTGCATCCCACTCTTCAGCATTAGATCTCTTTCTATCTCTACCCCCTGAGTTTCCCTCCCCCGACGTAGGCAACATCATGAGTCAGAGCATGGCACACTGACATGAGTGGCACGCCGAGTCAAAGATACAGCCTGGACTTTATTTCACCAACCAGACTCGGTTGCTGGAGGTTCTTGTAGGGCATGAATCATAGATGGGGTCAGACTCACAAACAGACGTATTATTTGCAAACACTAAAGTGGGTACTATACCAGAACCTTCAGAGGCACAGAGGGAAGGCAGTCCAGCACTGAATCACAACATGATCACATTATAAAACGTACTGCTTAAAACTTGAGTGGTTGCTAGTATGGAAAGATTTCCAAAACCTCGGAGGATGTTGGTGAACTCTGTCGTACCCATATGAACGTGACAGTCCCAGCTAACGCTATTCTACTAATTGCAGTCAAAACAAGTTTTGATGGGAGTACAATTAATAATGGTGAATCAAAGTGTTGCCTCCTGTAAGTGTTGTCGACTAATTTACAGCAAGTTTGAAGAGAAACACAAAGCCGCCTGGAGTGTGTTTTCTATCAGCATAATTGACTAAACATTCACTCAGTAGCGCATTTCTTTTGTTTTTCCAGGCTCTATTCCCTCTTGCAATACACTTATTTGGTTGTAACTATCAAAAGAAGGATTTTATGGTTAAATTTAGGCAGCTTAGTTATAGGAAAGCACATAGTTTGTTTGAAAATTTGAAAAATTAATAAATTAAAAAGCTCTAAATGACTTTGAACAGGATGTTGTAAAAGTAGCACCACAATGTTTCAATTTTATGTGTGTGTGTGTGTGTGTGTGTGTGTGTGTGTGTGTGTGTGTGTGTGTGTGTGTGTGTGTGTGGCGGGGGGGGGGGGGGTACCAAAAGAAACATGTTGCTAGAAAATAAAATTAAAAAAGTAGAATTCTTTCACAGATTAATGCCTACGAGACGTGTAAAGCCTTTGCTAAGTGCATCTGTGCAGCTCTAACTAGGCCACAGTTTGTAGTACAGATGTGTAATAGATGTTTATTTTTTAACGGAAAGTTAATGATTAAGTGAATAAAAGAAGCTAATAAATGCGATTCACATTTAAAGGATAATCAGACTAAGATGTTGTCCCTTTCCTACTCTTCCCCTCCTGTCTAACCAGAGATGATTGGTACTAGTTTATTAGTTCTACCCACCAATCGGAATAATGAAGACAGGTAACTTTGACCTCCGGAACCTGTTGATTCACAGAGGCTATAACCCTCTGAGTTTGGACCTTATTGTTGTCTGGTGTTGTGGTTTCTATCGCGCCTTGGTTTCTCTTGTGTTTCTTCTCAGTTCTTGTTTTATTTTGCAGTGCACTTCCCTCGTGTCTTACTTCCTGTTTTTCTGCCTTTTTACAGATGTTTTAAGCAGAGTTTGTATCTGAGTCATTCTCCAGTCTGTTTGCTTCCTGGAGTTTTCTTCTGTTTAGTGTAATCTGTTTCATTTGCCAGTTTATTTTTGTTTTTGATAAACTGTTGGGTTGCGTCCAGTCCAGGAAGCTTCTGGTTTCTACATTCGTTTCCACCTGGTTTCACTACCAACCTTAACAAGAACAGCTTGAAACAGAAAAACAGAAGCAGTGGTTGTCCAGGTGAATATGCCTGGTTGATGCAAGGGGTCAGTCCAACAAGGATTTCCAGACTGGTTCAGGCTGATAGAGGAGCAACAGTCTGAGAACACGCAAGTCTCCTGCACACCAAAACGTGTGTGTGTTGGTTTTGTGTGATCCAGCTCAGCAGTAGCAGTGATGTCGCTAGATTCTGACCACACCAACATGCTCGTAACCCCCAGTAAGAGCTTCTAGAAGTGCCTCGGGAAGTAGGAAAGGCAAAGGTCAAGACGCAGTGGGCATAGACAGAGTGTAGGCTGGATTAGGTCAGGGCAGGCCAGCATTGAGGCCAAAGAGGCTCCAATAGGGAGCAGTTGGGACACGCTGGGAAACCTAATGGAGCTTCTGTAGGGTTTCTGTTTGTGAGGAAAGCTCAATACTCACTTTCTTTGATTTTATTAATCGAAACATGTTGAATTACCTGCCAATGGAACGAGGAGACATAAGATGATGCGAAAAAACAGGTGATGGTGAGAGCCACGTGAAAATTTTACAGGAAAAATGAAGATGAAGCAAAGACAGACAGAATACAGAAGAAGACAGAATATTTTCTCAGAATTATTTTGTGTTAAACTTGGACTTTTTCAAGTCAGAATTCTGAGTTTAAGGTCAATATTTAACTTTATTCTAACAATCCAAGCACTTATTTTAAAAAGAAGGCCCTAATCTTGTTCTGTGCTATGCTATAACTGAATGATGAGGTAAAATAAAAATAACAAAACACTACATGGGGAAAAAAATGAAAATACTGCAAGGTGGGATTAACTGGGTTCATTGCCACAATTTTCTTCTTACATTACATTAAAAAATGAATATTTATTACTGTTGTAACTAATTATTACTGCATATTTAACATCGTTGCCATCCAGTGTATTGAAGCTTACCACTGCTCTCATTATTCGTGCTGTTATGTGCATTACGCAATAAGAAAAAGTTTTAATTTAAAATGAAATATTTAATAAAACATTTTAATACGCCAGTGTTTAATCCTCACAGAATACGCGGTAGAACAAAAGTTACGTTTGTGAAGGTGAAGAAGTGATGCTGACATCTCTTATGCTTATTAGGGCCTGAGCCTGAAGGTACTTCAGGCGAAGACCCTATTATGTTTGCTCGGCAGAGCAACACATTAGCAGCACTAAAAACACACTAATTTTAAGTTATTTTTCTTTGTAAATAGACAGACTTTGAATATAATTTTTCCAATCATGATTCTATTCTAATACATTAAGAAAGACTGATAAAATGACAAGATTTGTGAAGTTAACTCATAGCCTGAAAACATGAGCCGTGAGGGACTGCAGTTAATTTGCAGTACTTCCTGACTGAGTTCCACACCTATGTATCCGTCTCTAGAAATGTAATTATACAAAATATTGCAGTCATTTTCTGTTACGTGTAATGAGGGCAAGTGGGGAAGTAGACCCAGGCGCAGACAGTGGACAGGTGCACAAGAGGGTTTTATTTAGAGACGGGGGACACTGTAGACGGGGAGACTTGGGACAGGGAGACTGTAGGCTTTGACTTGAGACTGACGACAGGAGACCGGGGACTGACAACTTGAGACAGACAACTGGAGAACTAGTGACAGGAGAACTCGTAAAAACGCGATTAGTGACACTTGCCATGACCACGTGCACAACACGCGACAGCATGCAACACACGACAATGGACCAACCACCTAACAGGGGAAAACACAGGGGTTAAATACAAGGAGGAAAACAAGACAGGGGTGGCGCAATCAACCAGGTGCGACACGTGAGGTAATCACAGGAGGGAGGTCAGGGAGACAGGACATGACTACAAAATAAAACAGGAAGCACAAGACAGGGATCGTGACAGTACCACCCCCCCCCCCCCCAAGGGCTGGCTCCCAGACAGCCCAAAACCCCCTCCCAGAAAAACAAGTGTCAGGGGGGCGGCCAGGAGGCACCAAGCACCTGGGGAGAGGCCCAAGGTGCCATGAAGAGCCACGGGAGCGGGACAGGCGTCCCCTCGGACCCTCTGCGGCGGAACAGGAGTGACGCCCGCCAGGACCCTCTGCGGCGGAACAGGAGTGACGCCCGCCAGGACCCTCTGCGGCGGAACAGGAGTGACGCCCGCCAGGACCCTCTGCGGCGGAACAGGAGTGACGCCCGCCAGGACCCTCTGCGGCGGAACAGGAGTGACGCCCGCCAGGACCCTCTGCGGCGGAACAGGAGTGACGCCCGCCAGGACCCTCGGCAGAGCAGGAGTTGAGCCAGCCAGGACCCTCAGCAGAGCAGGAGTTGAGCCAGCCAGGACCCTCAGCAGAGCAGGAGTTGAGCCAGCCAGGACCCTCGGCACCAAGACAAGGGGTGATGCCTGCCAGGACCCTTGGCGGCAGAGAAGGTGTAGCAGCCACTGGGAGTGGGGTGATGCTCGCCACAACTCTCGGTGCCGAGATAGGAGTAGCGTCCGCCAGGACCCTTGGCAGAGCAGGGTTATCGCCAGCCAGGACCCTTGGCGCCGAGACAGGAGTGACACCCGCCAGGACCCTTGGCGGCGGAGAAGGTGTAGCAGCCGCTGGGATTGGGATGGTGTTCCCCAAGAACCCTTGGCGCCGGGACCGCACCAGGACCCTCTGCAGAGCAGGAGTTGAGCCAGCCAGGCCCCTCGGAGCCAAGACAGGGGTGACGCCCGCCAGGACCCTCAGCAGCGAAGAAGGTGTCATTCTGGCCATGTAGGCGAAGTATTGGAGGAGGTTCATTCATCGTGAGACGACTGTAGGCTTGGAGACTGACGACTGTAGGCTTGGAGACTGGAGACTGACAACAGGAGACAGGGGACTGACAAATTGAGACAGCTAACTGGAGGACTCGTGAAACTCGATTAGTGACATTGAACTTGCCATGACCCCATGACCCCATGACCCCATGACCCCATGCACAACACGCCACAGCACGTAACACACGACAATGGACCAACCACCTAACAGGGGAAAACACAGGGGTTAAATACAAGGAGGAAAACAAGACACAGGTGGTGCAATCAACCAGGTGCGACACGTGAGGTAATCACAGGAAGGAGGTCAGGGAGACAGGACATGACTACAAAATAAAACAGGAAGCACGAGACAGGGATCGTGACAATTTTCAGCTGATTAGCTGACTTGATTGGGCTGGATTAAATCAGGATTTAGGTCAATGGGTTATGTATGCTTGAGAAATGAAAATATTCTTTATAAATGAAACAACAAATGAGAAATTGGTCAAGTTTAAACATGATGGATGAATGCAACGGCTGAATGCACCTTATGGCCCATGAGACAGCAGAAAAAGTCAGGATTTCTCAGCCTGCCAGTGCAGTGTATTTAGAGATGCATCCTAAATAACATAGAGCCTATAAATAGAAAAGGGTGTAAACGGTATCACACATAAAACACACATAAAACACACACACACACACACAACACAGACATGTAGTGCATGTTAATTGTCTCACCGTTTGAAGTAACTCAAAGTGAATATGTGATTTGTCAATTGATTCTTTTTCTCCCAGGCTATGAATAAAATGCTTTAATTATTGATGTACTGACGTCAGCTGTCCGCTTGAATGTTGTATGTGGTGCAGACCTCTTTCTCCGGGCCAGTTACCCCCCCCCCCCCCCCCCCCCCCACCGTGCAGCAGACGCCCTCATGCTCCCCCTTGCTGACGCCCTTACCTGGCATGAATGACACTTGAACACATTGCAGCCGGTCCACAAAGAGCCAATTGGAAGGAGGTTAATACAAAAATGAAATCTTATTTCTCCACATGACACCCATCACATCCACCCACCGGGGGCCGGACCATGCCAGTGGAGCACTGCTGCACTGTGGAGCAACTGGTATTGCTTGTAAATTTCACAAAATTGTCAGTATTACTTCTACCGGTATGAAAGTGTACTGTAGTTGTACTGGATTAAAAATTGGAAAAGTGCTGTTTGTTTTAAAGCCACAAATATAATAAAACTTCACCTCAGTCATGAAAACATAAGGTTGCCAACAGCCTGGTTTAATGGTTGAACTGTACTTTTTGGAATAATTCATGTTTG